>NC_133654.1:219627864-219775099 GCF_009905375.1 Apium graveolens
TCTTAACTCGAAAAATGAATGCTTATTTCTGTAGTTCTTTATACAAATTCCGATTTCGTTTCTTCAGAACTTAATCATTAGAACTTCCATCATAACTTGTCCTCAGAATTTATGTAACAGACAATTAAACGTTCATCTAAAACACCATTTATCACCACATTAATTTTCATCATTTATATGGAGTGTATGTGTGTGCAGTAAGCTAAATATCGGATAAAGATTAAAGTCTGATTCACTTCAGTACATCTTAAAAATAAGGCATAACTAAGAACTTTGCTCAAAATCTGTCATGATTCTGAAGTCTACTTTAGAATGAGTTCATGCATGAGTCCACCTCAACTGTTTTGTGCTCATTTTATGCATCTTTTGAAATTCCATTGTACAGTGGCTTCTCAGTGTAAGTGAGTCACGACTGCTTATCAGAATTTATGCTATTATCAGAGTATTTCTCCAGTAATCATAGAGTGTGAAAAGTCACCAAAAAAATATTTATTTTTGCTTTTCTGATGCATATTACTTAATACCAGCAATGCACTTGGGTCTTCCCTTCCACAGTTTTTACTCTAGATCTCAAATGAGTACCTGATTTTTATTTCTTTTTCTTTTCTTTTGATAAGTGAGGCTTATCAACACTTAGTACATTCACAAGATTTACTAACATCAGAACTTAACAGATGAGAAGTACTATTCTAGTTGTTGACTTAGTAATAAGATAGACAAAGTAAACTTAACTAAGCTCAATATCAGAATTTGCTTGTGTCAATAGATTTCCACATAAACAATTACTTCAAACATGGGATTTGTTAGTATATTAAAGACTACTAGGTCAGCATCTAGCATATTTATCCTCATTGGATTGAATAATCACAGAAACATTCATATCACTATCAGAGTTTAGAAATTCACATCAGACAACAATCAGTACTTAAGCAATTTTCAATTAAGCACGTAATACACAAAGATGATAATATCTGTAAATATTGATCATAAAGTCTGATGCATCAAAACAAAAACTAAGCAGATTTAGAGAAAGAACCTGAAACCATTCCAAGTTCATTTACTAATCTTGTAAAAGTAGCTTTACACAGTGGTTTTATGAAGATATCTGCTAGTTGCTGATCTGTTGGAACAAAGTGCAATTCCACTGTACATTCATCCACATGTTCCCTTATGAAGTGGTACCTTATGCTGATGTGCTTTGTCATTGAGTGTTGAACTGGATTACCTGTCATAGCAATAGCACTTTGATTATCATAGTATATAGGGATTTTAAAATATGTTAACCCATAATCCAGTAACTGATTCTTCATCCAAAGAATCTGTGTATAACAACTTCCTGCAGCAATGTATTCTGCTTCTGCAGTTGATGTGGAAATTGACTTTTGTTTCTTGCTAAACCAAGAAACCAATCTGCCTCCAAGAAATTGGCAGCTTCCACTTGTGCTTTTCCTGTCAATTTTGCAACCTGCAAAATTTGCATCTGAGTAACCTATTAGCTTAAAGTCTGATTCTCTAGGATACCACAATCCCAAATCAGCTGTTCCCTTAAGATACTTGAAAATTCTTTTCACAGCTGTTAAGTGAGGTTCTCTTGGATCTGCTTGAAATATTGCACAAAGACAAGTAGCATACATGATATCAGGTCTACTAACAGTTAGATAGAAAAGAGAGCCAATCATACCTCTGTAATCAGTAATATCTACTGATTTACCAGTATCCTTATCCAATTTTGTTGCAGTGGCCATGGGAGTGGATGCACTGGAACAATCTTGCATTCCAAATTTCTTCAGCAAATTTCTGGTGTACTTGGTTTGACAAATAAAAGTGCATTCTTCATTCTGCTTGACTTTAAGGCCCAGAAAATAGCTAAGTTCCCCCATCATACTCATTTGATATCTTGACTGCATCAGTTTGGCGAACTTCTTGCAAAGTCTGTCATTTGTAGAACCGAAGATGATATCATCAACATATTTCTGAACCAAAAGTAAGTCCTTTCCATGGTTGAGGTAGAACAGAGTTTTGTCAATAGTTCCTCTGTTAAATCCACTTTCCAGAAGAAACTGAGCTAAAGTCTCATACCATGCTCTTGGAGCTTGCTTGAGGCCATAAAGTGCTTTATCAAGCCTGTAGACATGATTTGGAAATTTGGAATCTACAAAGCCTGGAGGTTGTTCAACATGTACTTCCTCTTCCAACTCTCCATTGAGAAAAACACTTTTCACATCTATTTGAAAGATAGTGGACTTTTTGTGAGCAGCATAAGCCAAAAATATCCTTATGGCTTCCAATCTAGCAACTGGTGCAAATGTTTCATCATAATCAATTCCCTCCTGTTGAGAATATCCTTTTGCAACCAACCTTGCTTTATTCCTTGTAATTATGCCATCACTATCAGTTTTGTTTCTGAACACCCACTTTGTACCAACAACAGATCTGTTCTTTGGTCTTGGCACTAGGGTCCAAACTTTGTTTCTTTCAAATTCATTTAACTCTTCCTGCATTGATTGCACCCAATCAACATCTTGAAGAGCTTCTTCCACTTTCTTTGGTTCAGTCTGAGAAAGAAAAGAATTATAGAGACATTCACTTGAAGTAGTTGTTCTAGTTCTGACACCTGCATCAGGATTTCCAATAATTAAGTTAGGTGTATGTGACTTAGTCCACTTTCTTGCAAATGGAAGGTTTTCTCTAGAACTGGATGCTCCCCCATGATCCATGCTATCTTCATCAACATTTTCTGATGCTCCCCCCTGAAACTATGCTCTCTGAGTTGGATCCTTCAGAAATTGAGTTTTCAGAATTATCAGAACTTGGCTTATCAGAACTTGATGAATCAGAACTTGAAGAGACAGTTGTATGTTCTGATGCTTCTTGAAATGTGGTTGCATCTTCAATGTACCCCCCCTGCACAGGTGCATCTTCCTTTGGGGTAGTCACCAGAGTTTCAATAACATCAGAGTTTGCAGTATTAGGATTTAGACTGTCAGGATTTTCAGTATCAGAATTTAAGTCTTTAGTTTCAAATCTCAGCTGATCATGATCATTGAAATCTTCAAGTCCAGTAATCTTCTTATCATCAAAGGAGACATTGATAGATTCCATGACAACCCTTGTTCTTAAATTGTAGACTCTGAAGGCTTTTGTGGAAAGTGGATACCCAACAAAAATTCCTTCATCAGCTTTTAAATCAAATTTGGATAGCTGTTCAGGGTGAGTCTTAAGAACAAAACACTTGCATCTAAATACATGAAAATACTTCAGATTTGGTTTCTTTTTCTTCACCATCTCATATGGTGTCTTTCCATGCTTGTTAATGAGTGTTGCATTCTGAGTAAAACAAGCAGTCTGCACAGCTTCAGCCCAAAAATAGGTTGGTAGCTTTGCTTCATCAAGCATAGTTCGTGCAGCTTCAATAAGAGTTCTATTCTTTCTTTCAACAACTCCATTTTGCTGTGGAGTTCCAGGAGCAGAAAATTCCTGCTTGATTCCATGGTCTTTGCAGAACTTGTAATAACCTCAAATTTTGGAATTTTTGAAACCCTTATGAATAGTGATTTTGCTGAATAAGAAAACTTTTCATGCCACACTATGTAGGGGTTCTTCTATTGTTATTCTGAGATCTTATTAGTACTTTATATGGGATATAAGTGTATGTAAAGATCATCAGAATCCAAATTCGAATACTTTAATTTTTCACGAAAATCCACCAGATATCGAAAAAATTGAGTATAAGGTAACAGGATAAAAAGGATTTAAATTCAAGGATTTTAAGAGAGGATCATAAAAGGAATATAATGTATTGAGAAAGGTTAAGGGAACCCAAATAATAAGATCCCGGGTATGATCCCTCAAATGATAAACGAAAACGAAAGTTAAGCGAACCGTATAACAGATCAGCGGTCATTAGCCAAGTAATTAGAAGCTAATCGAAGAGATTAGTGGGGATGATGTCATCAAACCAATAAGAGGAGGACAAAGGTGGGAGGATGACATCACTTGGTGACATAAGCATGACCAAAGCAAGTGTGTTGTTGGTTGATTTAGAACCACACAAAAGTTACCATGGTAAAAGGTAAGAAAATAAAACAAAACAAATCAAAAGCAACCAACCAAGCCAAAACATTTCATTTTCATCAAAAAACACAAACACCTCCATTTTCAAGAAGAGCTCTCGGCTTTTCTTCTTTTTTAAAGAGGAAAATTCCAAAATTCAAGATCCAAGCCTTGTTAATTAGTGAGGTAATTATCTAAGACTCCTTATGCATAGTTATGGATATCCTATAAGTTTGAGCTCCTAATTCATTCACAATCTCTTCCTAAAAATCATGGAAGAAGATGGTGAATAGTGTTTTTCAAGAACTAAAATTTTTGTTCTTGAAGTTTTGTTTAGCTTAAGCTTGGATAAGGACTTTAAGGGTGATTCCAAGCCATTCTCTTGATTCTCCACTCTCCAAGGAAGGTATAAACTCCAAACCCTAGCTTTAGTTTTGAGTAATTAGGAATGAATATGATTGATATAGTATATGTGAAGCATGATGCTTGTTTGTTTAAAGTTTGGTTGAGTTTGTAGAGATTAGTTGGTTTTGTGGTGTTTTTGGAGTTGTAAATCTTGATAATTAGTTAAAGAACTTAAGTAAGCTTTTAGTTCATGATTGGGAAGTAGTATAAATTGATAATATTGAGCTGTTGGGGCTGTTATGGTGAAGTATGGATGGAGTTTGGTTGTGATGTTGATTGTGGATTGATTGTGGGTTGATTTGGAATGGTATAAATTTGGGTAATCACGTAAACATAGCCGTCGTAATGCCCGATTTACCGTAGACTGTTTTTGTTCTTAACATCAGAACCCTTGAACTCACTGTTAGGTTTTGACCATTGCCATGTTTAGATAGTTCATGTTACGAGCTTCGTTTTGTTATGTGGTTCGTTTGAATCCGATGTACGGTTTAGGAGAAACGACCGTTTTAAGTAACGGCGTTTCGCGAACGAACCATTACTCCTCGCCTTACTTTGAAACCTTGGTTAAGGACTTTAAATGACTAATTGGGGTATGAAACAATTATGTTAAGTGGATTAGGCAGTTGGTAAGGTACTCGCGAAAGAATCGCCTTAAAACTCTTAATGGTTAATTTATTAAAAATGGTGGAGCCGAGGGTACTCGAACGACTTAGGTGATTCGTTAAGCGCAAGAGTGACCATAAGCAAACGTCGGGGTTCAATTGGTTAAAGTCTAGTTTCTTAAGCGACTGGGGTCTAATTCCAACTTATGTTGTTGTTCATAGGTTATCGGACCCACTCTAAGCTTAAGTCTATCCGGGAGCACTCAGGCAAGTTTTCTACCCGTATAAACTGTTGTTGTGATGTATATGTGTATATGCATGATCTTGTGATAAATGCATATTTGTTATTAGCAAATTCTTGCGATATATTGGAGCATGTGATATGGTATATATGCATGCCTATTTCGTATTCTTGATTTATATATCTGTTGGTTCAAATGCTTATAGTTGCATAATACCTATGCTAGAAATAAGCAGTATTTGAGTTTACCCTTAGTATAGGGGATCAAAAGGTGAACATATTTCTAAACCGGGAGTCGATGTTCCCGAGTATATATTATATATATATATATAAAATATATATATATATATATGAATATAGTTTTCAAAACTATTGACCGAATAAGGTTTATTCGATAACGTTATTTTATTTAATGAATATTATTTGAATATTTATTCGAGGACTTATGACTCTGTTTATTCTATTTAATGATTATTAATTGGATATTCATTTGAGGATGTAAGACTCCGATTATTTTATTTAATCAATATTATTTATAATATTCATTCGAGGTATTATGACCCCGCTTATTATTTAATAATATTCTTTATATTATTAAAGAATAATGTTTCGATAATCAAACTTATTTTCGATTATTCAAATAAAGATCGTACTTTCGTATAAGTATATCTTTGGTTATTTATTATTCATTTCAAGTATAAGTTTTAAAACTTCTATTTCAATTATTTTAATAAGGATTATCCTTATGGGAATATTATTTAAATAATAATATTTAGATATTTTCTAATATATCGGGACTGATTTATTTCATTAAATCAGCATTACTCCAAACATTCTTAAAAATGTTTTCGAGTCTTCAAAATGATTTTAAAAGTTAGAGCGGATCCCAAAACTCGTTTTCAAATTTTAGATCTTCCTTTCGAAGGGGATTTAAATACTCGCTTAAAAATTGAGGGATCCGGCTCTGTGGTGTATTTTATATTCGTAACGAGGTTGTTGTTTTGATAAATGAATGGATTACTTACCCAACGTTCGGGAAATACGTCCATCTAATTGAGTCGGCATAAGCGACAGGCCGGGGTACGGTCTATCAAAGTGTAAGTGGCTGGGTGGCAGCCCATCAATGCGTAAGAGGCCGGGTGACGGTCCAGCACAAGGTCCTAATGAGGCCAGGGTGATGACCGGTAGGGATTCATCCATCTACTAGTAGAAAAGGTTACTTATTGGTATCTTTGCCTGATCAACAAGATATCAGGTTTATGCCAAGGTTTCCTCCTTTCCAAATTCATTGGATATTGCGACTCTGTTTATAATTTTCATAACAGAGGTTTTCAAGGAGTGTATGAAATGTATATATATAGGTGTATATATATATCGGGACTTAATGAAGTATCTCGTAACTTCATTATTTATAATGATGTTCAAAGATTGAATCTTGCCAAGATAATAAGTTCACAAAGATAATAAGAACTCTTGCCAAGTTCATAGTCGGGCTACCTAACGTAGTACTGATAGTTAAAACCCTTATGGGAACCCTTATAAATATCGTTATATAAGCGTAGTTCGTTATCATATATGGTAGCGGGACTCCGAGCCCTGAGGTTGAGGAGCAACAACGCGATGATGTTTTATTAGTTATTGGAGATCAGATTGTGGATCCAATGGAACACCCTAATGAGGGACCGGATGATGTTCATATTGAGGATGTAGCGGTTGAGGATGTTGTCCTAGGAGGGATTGTTGCTGAGAAGAATCCTGTGGAGGGTCCTGACAAGAATGAATAAAGGACCACTGAGGAATTGATGACCATGGTTAGGGGAATTACCAGAGGTAGGATTGGCTGGTCACTACCGGAGGTTCGTTCAAGTTTGTAAAGATAGTAGCCCCTTTAACGCGGCTTACTCGTAAGACTAAGAAGTTTGAATGGACAGAGAAATGCGAGAACAGCTTTCAAGAACTGAAGCAAAGATTGGTGAAGGCCCCTATGTTGGCATTGTCGGATGGAAAAAGGAGATTTTGTGATTTGTATTGACGCTTCGCATAAGGAATTATGGTGCTTCTTATACATCACAGCAAGGTAATCGCATACGCGTCAAGAAAATTAAGGGAATATAAAATTCGATATCCCCACCTATGAGCTTGGGCTCATGGCAATAGTTTTGCCCTAAAGATTGGAGGCACTACTTGTATGGAGAGAAGTGCGAGAATTACCTAAGCCATAAGCGCTCTAGTACATTTTCACGTAGAAAGAGCTCAACATACGCCAGAGGAGGCGGTTAAAGCTAATCAAGAATTATGATTGGGAGATTCTTTATCATTCGGGGAAAGCCAATGTGGTGGCTGATGCCCTTAGTAAAAAGGAGAGACTCAAGATTATAATGTCTTTGGGAGAGTTATAAGAGATTTTGAGAAAATGGAAATAGAAATGAAGGTAACCGGAGCCGATACCGAAAAGCTGTTTGAGATTGCAATACAGCCCGAATTATTGGAAAAGAACATATTATGCCAGAAAAAGTGATGAATGAAGGCAGAAAGCCAACAAATAGATAAGAGATTAATACCGAGAAAGATGATAAGGGAATAATGAGGCATTCCTACAGAATTTGGGTTCCAAATATTCAAGAACTTAAAGATGAGATCTTAGATGAAAGCTAGTTTGAGGAATAAGATTTAGAGCAAACCCTGAACGTGATAGTCAGGGAGGTCGACATCAAGATAGAAGGAACCCATAACATAATGAAGTGGAAAATAAGGATTTTTAACGTATAAGATAACCCCGATTATGGGAGAAGGTTGGAACATTTCATACTGAGAAAACAGAAGTTGAACAAGATAGGGAGAATCAGGATGGTACTCCTATTGGGCAATTTATGGACCTGCCTAAACAGAATTTATACTATTATCCCCAATCACCACCCTGAGGAAACAATGCGGTGAGAAATTCTTTCAGGTTCTTTAAGTCGCTAAGCTCTCAGAGTTCCAAGGAACAAGCTGACCTAGTCGAGGCAAGAGCCTGGCTAAAGGAAATACATAAATCATTTGAGATTCTAAATGATTGACGAATCACAAAAGAGTGTTTTTATCACTTACCCTCCTAAGAGAGAGACCACCCACTGGTGAAAGACCAAGAAAAGAATGGAGCAAGAGGTTACAATAAACTGATTAAAGTTCAGTCAATTGTTTTCAGGAAAGTACTTCCCAAGGTTATGGAGATAGTGTAAAAGGTTTAGAGCCATAACAAAGGCGGACGGGTATGATGAATTATGAATCTAAGCTGTAAAAGTTGTCAAGATTCGTTCTGAAGACACGAATCCAGAATGACGGGATATTTGAAAAAATGCTTATGTTGTGTTGGTTTATGAAATAATGATAAGAGAAAGGAAAATAAAAAGGAATTAAAGTGGAAAGGAATATAAAGGCAATAGAGTTTGAGGAATGATAAGGGAATTGGGTATGAGGAAACCCTAAAGACTCGTAGCAATAGAAATAGAGAAGTATGTAATCGTCAGGATGAGGGTGATTCACCATGAGTTAAAAATTGATGGTTGAAGGCATAAGAGATACATATATTTTATTCCCTGTAAGTTGGGAGGATCCGAGGAAACCTTGAGATAGTTTGAAGGATGAATAATAAAATGCGGATAGACTGAGGAGACAAGGAAGTAAGAAATTAGGAAAAGTGGATGAAGGAAGTGACCTTCAAGAATGTGAAGTGTAAGACCGGTGGCTTGATACCCAAAAAGGGAGACGCCAGGTATGAAAGATATCCCAGCATTGAGGTGACTGTTGAGATAAACAACAAAAGTAAATAAGGAATTATTAAGAAGAAGTTCACGTTGGACACGACCAATATCTTCCAGAACATCCTTGTTATCGTTACCAAATTAGGCAAGAAAAGCGGATAACCGTTGTTATCTTTTGGAGGCCATATTGATTGACCTCATTTTGAATACAGATGTTATTGTAAAATTAGGCATATACTATCGAGGTGAAAATGATTGAATAAGACACCCTTATCAGGAATATATGACTTGATTTATCCATGGAAGGATGCATGTACCTTTTTAAAGGTGGAATTAAGGATAGAACATCGGTAACTTAAAATGAATCCTAGGGGAATGCATAAAGGTTGACATTTCACCCTTAATAGGGATAGTATGAGTTTTGACAGTATGAATTGGAAAGGATTAAGGTAACAACAACCTTTAAAGAATCAGTGGAGAAATTTTTCAAAAGTATATAGACAATGATTCTAGTATTAGTATATGGTATTTTGATATGCCCTGTATCTAGGGAATACAGGAGGAACGATTCAAGGATAACCTTAGAGGTTTTACAAGGAGAAAGGTAATATTCAAAATTCTCAAGAATAGAAATATTGATAAAGGAAATATGACGTAATTATAATGATGCCAAGTGGGGCACGTGTTAAACCACGAGAAAGTATGGTGGTATTCCGATTCTAACGCGTTCGTGATACTAAGGTTGACACGATTATTAAAAGGTTATAGAATGCTAACGAGCAAAGGTGTAACCAGTATAATATTAGGAACGGAAGGTAGTAGCGATTACGAATTGGAAAAGAATGGGTATTGAGAAGCAAAAGCTCTAATGCTAAAAGCTATAATGAGAGTCTGTGCAATAGACTTGAAATAATTTGGAATGATCACTTAACATGGATTGAGTTTTCTTACGACAATAGATCGTAAGTCAGTATTGAGATATCGCCTTATGAGATCCTTGAGGGAAGACAATGTCGATCTCCCTTATGTTAGGATGAAGTTGTAGAGCGCAAGATGCTCGGACCCGCAGTAGTCCAAAGGACCAAGGATATAATAGATCTAATCAGAGGACGGCTGGTAGTAGCCCAAGATGGACATAAGAAGTATGTTGATTTGACACGAAAGGACAAAGAATAGGAAGTAGGGGACCTAGTGCTTTTAAAGGTATCCCCTTGGAAACCCTTGGAAAGCATTGATGAGGTTCGGAAAGAAAGGAAAGCTAAGTCCGCAATTTGTCGGACCCTTGGATATACTAAAACATATTGGGAAGTTAGCATACGAGCTAGCCCTACCCCCGAACATGTATCAAGTTCATAACGTGTTCCACGTATCAATGTTAAGGAAGTGTAATTCGGATGCCAGACAAATAGGGGCATATGAGCATATAGACATGCAACCAGACATAACCTATATGGAGCAACCAGGAAGCGTTATAGATTGAAAAGGAACAAGTGCTTAGGAGAAAGGTTATCAAACTAGTCAGAGTTTGATGGTAGAACCACAATGTACGAAAATTTACTTGAGAGTTAGAAAGTGCAATGCTAAGAAAGTATCCCTATTCATTTTCTATCTGATTCCGGGATGGAATCCTTTTAAGGAGGGGAGACTGTAATAACCTCAAATTTTGGAATTTTTGAAACCCTTATGAATAGTGATTTTGTTGAATAAGAAAACTTTTCATGCCACACTATGTAGGGGTTCTTCTATTGTTATTCTGAGATCTTATTAGTACTTTATATGGGATATAAGTGTATGTAAAGATCGTCATAATCCAAATTCGAACACTTTGATTTTTCACGAAAATCCACCAGATATCGAAAGAATTGAGTATAAGGTAACAGGATAAAAAGGATTTAAATTCAAGGATTTTAAGAGAGGATCATAAAAGGAATATAATGTATTGAGAAAGGTTAAGGGAACCCAAGTAATAAGATCCCGGGTATGATCCCTCAAACGATAAACGAAAATGAAAGTTAAGCGAACCGTATAACAGATCAGCGGTCATTAGCCAAGTAATTAGAAGCTAATCAAAGAGATTAGTGGGGATGATGTCATCAAACCAATAAGAGGAGGACAAAGGTGGGAGGATGACATCACTTGGTGACATAAGCTTGACCAAAGCAAGTGTGTTGTTGGTTGATTTAGAACCACACAAAAGTTACCATGGTAAAAGGTAAGAAAACAAAACAAAACAAATCAAAAGCAACCAACCAAGCCAAAACATTTCATTTTCATCAAAAAACACAAAACACCTCCATTTTCAAGAATAGCTATCGGCTTTTCTTCTTTTTCAAAGAGGAAAATTCCAAAATTCAAGATCCAAGCCTTGTTAATTAGTTAGGTAATTATCTAAGACTCCTTATGCATAGTTATGGATATCCTATAAGTTTGAGCTCCTAATTCATTCACAATCTCTTCCTAAAAATCATGGAAGAAGATGGTGAATAGTGTTTTTCAAGAACTAAAATTTTTGTTCTTGAAGTTTTGTTTAGCTTAAGCTTGGATAAGGACTTTAAGGGTGATTCCAAGCCATTCTCTTGATTCTCCACTCTCCAAGGAAGGTATAAACTCCAAACCCTAGCTTTAGTTTTGAGTAATCAGGAATGAATATGATTGATATAGTATATGTGAAGCATGATGCTTGTTTTTTTAAAGTTTGGTTGAGTTTGTAGAGATTAGTTGGTTTTGTGGTGTTTTTGGAGTTGTAAATCTTGATAATTAGTTAAAGAACTTAAGTAAGCTTTTAGTTCATGATTGGGAAGTAGTATAAGTTGATAATATTGAGTTGTTGGGGCTGTTATGGTGAATTATGGATGGAGTTTGGTTGTGATTTTGATTGTGGATTGATTGTGGGTTGATTTGGAGTGGTATAAATTTGGGTAATCACGTAAACATAGCCGTCGTAATGCCCGATTTACCGTAGACTGTTTTTGTTCTTAACATCAGAACCCTTGAACTCACTGTTAGGTTTTGACCATTGCTATGTTTAGATAGTTCATGTTACGAGCTTCGTTTTGATATGTGGTTCGTTTGAATCCGATGTACGGTTTAGGAGAAACGACCGTTTTAAGTAACGGCGTTTCGCGAACGAACCATTACCCCTCGCCTTACTTTGAAACCTTGGTTAAGGACTTTAAATGATTAATTGGGGTATGACACAATTATGTTAAGTGGATTAGGCAGTTGGTAAGGTACTCGCGAAAGAATCGCCTTAAAACTCTTAATGGTTAATTTATTAAAAATGGTGGAGCCGAGGGTACTCGAACGACTTAGGTGATTCGTTAAGCGCACGAGTGACCATAAGCAAACGTCGGGGTTCAATTGGTTAAAGTCTAGTTTCTTAAGCGACTGGGGTCTAATTCCAACTTATGTTGTTGTTCATAGGTTATCGGACCCACTCTAAGCTTAAGTCTATCCGGGAGCACTCAGGCAAGTTTTCTACCCGTATAAATTGTTGTTGTGATGTATATGTGTATATGCATGATCTTGTGATAAATGCATATTTGTTATTAGCAAATTCTTGCGATATATTGGAGCATGTGATATGGTATATATGCATGCCTATTTCGTATTCTTGATTTATATATCTGTTGGTTCAAATGCTTATAGTTGCATAATACCTATGCTAGAAATAAGCAGTATTTGAGTTTACCCTTAGTATAGGGGATCAAAAGGTGAACATATTTCTAAACCGGGAGTCGATGTTTCCGAGTATATTATATATATTTATATATAATATATATATATGGATATAGTTTTCAAAACTATTGACCAAATAAGGTTTATTCGATAACGTTATTTTATTTAATGAATATTATTTGAATATTCAATCGAGGACTTATGACTCTGTTTATTCTATTAATTGATTATTAATTGGATATTCATTTGAGGATGTAAGACTCCGATTATTTTATTTAATGAATATTATTTATAATATTCATTCGAGGTATTATGACTCCGCTTATTATTTAATAATATTCTTTATATTATTAAAGAATAATGTTTCGATAATCAAACTTATTTTCGATTATTCAAATAAAGATCGTACTTTCGTATAAGTATATCTTTGGTTATTTATTATTCATTTCAAGTATAAGTTTTAAAACTTCTACTTCAATTATTTTAATAAGGATTATCCTTATGGGAATATTATTTAAATAATAATATTCAGATATTTTCTAATATATCGGGACTGATTTATTTCATTAAATCAGCATTACTCCAAACATTCTTAAAAATGTTTTCGAGTCTTCAAAATGATTTTAAAAGTTAGAGCGGATCCCAAAACTCGTTTTCAAATTTTACATCTTCCTTTCGAAGGGGATTTAAATACTCGCTTAAAAATTGAGGGATCCGGCTCTGTGGTGTATTTTATATTCGCAACGAGGTTGCTGTTTTGATAAATGAATTGATTACTTACCCAACGTTCGAGAAGTAAGTCCATCTAATTGAGTCGGCATAAGCGACTGGCTGGGGTACGGTCTATCAAAGTGTAAGTGGCTGGGTGGCAACCCATCAATGCGTAAGAGGCCGGGTGGCGGTCCAGCACAAGGTCCTAATGAGGCCAGGGTGATGACCGGTGGGGGATTCATCCATCTACTAGTAGAAAAGGTTACTTATTGGTATCTTTGCCTGATCAACAAGATATCAGGTTTATGCCAAGGTTTTCTCCTTTCCAAATTCATTGAATATTGCAACTCTGTTTATAATTTTCATAACAGATGTTTTCAAGGAGTGTATGAAATGTATATATATATAGGTGTATATATATATCGGGACTTAATGAAGTATCTCGTAACTTCATTATTTATAATGATGTTCAAAGATTGAATCTATTCAAATCTTGTCTTGTAGTCTCATCTATGTGATGAACTTTTGAAACTAATTATAACTTGAACGGTGGTAGTTCAAGTAGTATTTGGAAAAGATATAAGTATATTGGAGTATCTTGTAACTTCATCTTTTAAACTTATATCCAGCAAATGATTATCTTATGCATGTCAAAGATTTTCAGAAAAACGTTGAGACAAGGTTAGATATATGAGATCACCTTGCAACGATATTTTATACAGTTATAAATGGGAACTCTGTGTATATTATACATGTCAGAGGATTTCAAAGATTATGAAAAGTATATATGTACATATATACTGAATATTTTGCGACTTGGTCGCGGTAAGATATCAAACTTGGTTCATTTATTCTTGACCAAGACTTTCATGAGTACTATGAGAATGCTCATATATTGTAAATCACTATACATATTATTTTGGTGGGCTTGCTGCTCACCCTTGCTTTCTTCTTTCATCACACAACAACATATAGAAAAGATGAACAGGACCAAGCTCCCAATTCGCGAGCGGATAGGAAACTTTCCGCAGTTTCCTATAGGCGTTGATGTCGCTGTAGCTGAGGTAGGAGCTACCAATAGGCTAGGCTTTCAACTTTTGATGTATCAGATTTATGTATATTTATGAATTGTAATAATGGCAAAGAAATGTAAATTTATTCAGAAACCCTTTTAAGGTGTATTGGCAGATAATTGTGGAATAAAATGACTTGTGATTATTTTTGAATATTCATCTCTGAGACTATAACTTGTGGTGTGTGTGTTTATTGTGGGGTCACAGTACAGAGTAGTTGATTGTTTATTAAGATTGGGTGTTATTAAGGGAAATGGAACTCGTGACAACCCGGATCCCCGACCCCGGATTTGGGGGTGTTACAGAAGTGGTATCAGAGCTAAGCGTTATAAACCTAAGAGATGATGTGACGTTAAGATAATAAGTTCACAAAGATAATAAGAACTCTTGCCAAGTTCATAGTCGGGCTACCTAACGTAGTACTGATAGTTAAAACCCTTATGGGAACCCTTATAAATATCATGATAGAAGCGTAGTTCGTTATCATATATGGTAGCAGGACTCCGAACCCTGAGGTTGAGGAGCAACAACGCGATGATGTTTTATTAGTTATTGGAGATCAGATTGTGGATCCAATGGAACACCCTAATGAGGGACCGGATGATGTTCATATTGAGGATGTAGCGGTTGATGATGTTGTCCTAGGAGGGATTGTTGCTGAGAAGAATCCCGTGGAGGGTCCTGACAAGAATGAATAAAGGACCACTGAGGAATTGATGACTATGGTTAGGGGAATTACCAGAGGTAGGATTGGCTGGTCACTACCGGAGGTTCGTTCAAGTTTGTAAAGATAGTAGCCCCTTTAACGCGGCTTACTCGTAAGACTAAGAAGTTTGAATGGACAGAGAAATACGAGAACAGCTTTCAAGAACTGAAGCAAAGATTGGTGAAGGCCCCTATGTTGGCATTGCCGGATGGAAAAATGAGATTTTGTGATTTGTATTGACGCTTCGCATAAGGAATTAGGGTGCTTCTTATACAGCACAGCAAGGTAATCGCATACGCGTCAAGAAAATTAAGGGAATATAAAATTTGATATCCCCACCTATGAGCTTGGGCTCATGGCAATAGTTTTGTCCTAAAGATTGGAGGCACTACTTGTATGGAGAGAAGTGCGAGAATTACCTAAGCCATAAGTGCTCTAGTACATTTTCACGTAGAAAGAGCTCAACATACACCAGAGGAGGCGGTTAGGGCTAATCAAGAATTATGATTGGGAGATTCTTTATCATTCGGGGAAAGCCAATGTGGTGGCTGATGCCCTTAGTAAAAAGGAGAGACTCAAGATTATAATGTCTTTGGGAGAGTTATAAGAGATTTTGAGAAAATGGAAATAGAAGTGAAGGTAACCGGAGCCGGTACCGAAAAGCTGTTTGAGATTGCAATACAGCCCGAATTATTGGAAAAGAACATATTATGCCAGAATAAGTGATGAATGAAGGCAGAAAGCCAACAAATAGATAAAAGATTAATACCAAGAAAGATGATAAGGGAATAATGAGGCATTCCTACAAAATTTGGGTTCCAAATATTCAAGAACTTAAAGATGAGATCTTAGATGAAAGCTAGTTTGAGGAATAAGATTTAGAGCAAACCCAGAACGTGATAGTCAGGGAGGTCGACATCAAGATAGAAGGAACCCATAACATAATGAAGTGGAAAACAAGGATTTTTAACGTATAAGATAACCCCGATTATGGGAGAAGGTTGGAACATTTCATACTGAGAAAACAGAAGTTGAACAAGATAGGGAGAATCAGGATGGTACTCCTATTGGGCAATTTATGGACCTGCCTAAACAGAACTTATACTATTATCCCCAACCACAACCCTGAGGAAATAATGCGGTGAGAAATTCTTTTAGGTTCTTTAAGTCGCTAAGCTCTCAGAGTTCCAAGGAACAAGCTGACCTAGTCGAGGCAAGAGCCTGGCTAAAGGAAATACAGGAATCATTTGAGATTCTAAATAATTGACGAATCACAAAAGAGTGTTTTTGTCACTTACCCTCCTAAGAGAGAGACCACCCACTGGTGAAAGACCAAGAAAAGCATGGAGCAAGAGGTTACAATAAACTGATTAAAGTTCAGTCAATTGTTTTCAGGAAAGTACTTCCCAAGGTTATGGAGATAGTGTAAAAGCTTTAGAGCCAGAACAAAGGCGGACGGGTATGATGAATTATAAATCTAAGCTGTAAAAGTTGTCAAGATTCGTTCTGAAGACACGAATCCAGAATGACAGGATATTTGAAATCAATGCTTATGTTGTGTTGGTTCATGAAATAATGATAAGAGAAAGGAAAATAAAAAGGAATTGAAGTGGAAAGGAATATAAAGGCAATAGAGTTTGAGGAATGATAAGGGAATTGGGTATGAGGAAACCCTAAAGACTCGTAGCAATAGAAATAGAGAAGTATGTAATCGTCAGGATGAGGGTGATTCACCATGAGTTAAAAATTAATAGTTGAAGGCATAAGAGATACATATATTTTATTCCCTGTAAGTTGGGAGGATCCGAGGAAACCTTGAGATAGTTCGAAGGATGAATAATAAAATGCGGATAGACTGAGGAGACAAGGAAGTAAGAAATTAGGAAAAGTGGATGAAGGAAGTGACCTTCAAGAATGTGAAGTGTAAGACCGGTGGCTTGATACCCAAAAAGGGAGACACCAAGTATGAAAGATATCCCAGCATTGAGGTGACTGTTGAGATAAACAACAAAAGTAAATAAGGAATTATTAAGAAGAAGTTCACGTTGAACACGACCAATATCTTCCAGAACATCCTTGTTATCGTTACCAAATTAGGCAAGAAAAGCGGATAACCGTTGTTATCTTTTGGAGGCCATATTGATTGACCTCATTTTGAATACAGATGTTATTGTGAAATTAGGCATATACTATCGAGGTGAAAATGATTGAATAAGACACCCTTATCAGGAATATATGACTTGATTTATCCATGGAAGGATGTATGTACCTTTTTAAAGGTGGAATTAAGGATAGAACATTGGTAACTTAAAATGAATCCTAGGGGAATGCATAAAGGTTGGCATTTCACCCTTAATAGGGATAGTATGAGTTTTGAAAGTATGAATTGGAAAGGATTAAGGTAACAACAACCTTTAAAGAATCAGTGGAGAAATTTTTCAAAAGTATATAGAAAATGATTCTAGTATTAGTATATGGTATTTTGATATACCCTGTATCTAGGGAATACAGGAGGAACGATTCAAGGATAACCTTAGAGGTTTTACAAGGAGAAAGGTAATATTCAAAATTCTCAAGAATAGAAATATTGATAAAGGAAATATGACGTAATTATAATGATGCCAAGTGGGGCACGTGTTAAACCACGAGAAAGTATGGTGGTATTCCGATTCTAACGCGTTCGTGATACTAAGGTTGACACGATTATTAAAAGGTTATATAATGCTAACGAGCAAAGGTGTAACCAGTATAATATTAGGAACGGAAGGTAGTAGCGATTACGAACTGGAAAAGAATGGGTATTGAGAAGCAAAAGCTCTAATGCTAAAAGCTATAATGAGAGTCTGTGCAATAGACTTGAAATAATTTGGAATGATCACTTAACATGGATTGAGTTTTCTTACGACAATAGATCGTAAGTCAGTATTGAGATATCGCCTTATGAGATCCTTGAGGGAAGATAATGTCGATCTCCCTTATGTTAGGATAAAGTTGTAGAGCGCAAGATGCTCGGACCCGCAGTAGTCCAAAGGACCAAGGATATAATAGATCTAATCAGAGGACGGCTGGTAGTAGCCCAAGATGGACATAAAAAGTATGTTGATTTGACACGAAAGGACAAAGAATAGGAAGTAGGGGACCTAGTGCTTTTAAAGGTATCCCCTTGGAAACCCTTGGAAAGGATTGATGAGGTTCAGAAAGAAAGGAAAGCTAAGTCCGCAATTTGTCAGACCCTTGGATATACTAAAACATATTGGGAAGTTAGCATACGAGCTAGCCCTACCCCCGGACATGTAGCAAGTTCATAACGTGTTCCACGTATCAATGTTAAGGAAGTGTAATTCGGATGCCAGACAAATAGGGGCATATGAGCACATAGACATGCAACCAGACATAACCTATATGGAGCAACCAGGAAGGGTTATATATTGAAAAGGAACAAGTGCTTAGGAGAAAGGTTATCAAACTAGTCAGAGTTTGATGGTAGAACCACAATGTACGAAAATTTACTTGAGAGTTAGAAAGTGCAATGCTAAGAAAGTATCCCTATTCATTTTCTATCTGATTCCGGGACGAAATCCTTTTAAGGAGGGGAGACTGTAATAACCTCAAATTTTGGAATTTTTGAAACCCTTATGAATAGTGATTTTGCTGAATAAGAAAACTTTTCATGCCACACTATGTAGGGGTTCTTAACATCAGAACCCTTGAACTCACTGATAGGTTTTGACCATTGCCATGTTTAGATAGTTCATGTTATGAGCTTCGTTTTGATATGTGGTTCGTTTGAATCCGATGTACGGTTTAGGAGAAACGACCGTTTTAAGTAACGGCATTTCGCGAACGAACCATTACCCCTCGCCTTACTTTGAAACCTTGGTTAAGGACTTTAAATGACTAATTGGGGTATAAAACAATTATGTTAAGTGGATTAGGCAGTTGGTAAGGTACTCGCGATAGAATCGCCTTAAAACTCTTAATGGTTAATTTATTAAAAATGGTTGAGCCGAGGGTACTCGAACGACTTAGGTGATTCGTTAAGCGTAGGAGTGACCATAAGCAAACGTTAGGGTTCAATTGGTTAAAGTCTAGTTTCTTAAGCGACCGGGGTCTAATTCCAACTTATGTTGTTGTTCATAGGTTATCGGACCCACTCTAAGCTTAAGTCTATCCGGGAGCACTCAGGCAAGTTTTCTACCCGTATAAACTGTTGTTGTGATGTATATGTGTATATGCATGATCTTGTGATAAATGCATATTTGTTATTAGCAAATTCTTGCGATATATTGGAGCATGTGATATGGTATATATGCATGCCTGTTTCGTATTCTTGATTTATATATCTGTTGGTTCAAATGCTTATAGTTGTATAATACCTATGCTAGAAATAAGCAGTATTTGAGTTTACCCTTAGTATAGGGGATCAAAAGGTGAACATATTTCTAAACCGGGAGTCGATGTTCCCGAGTATATTATATATATTTATATATAATATATATATATATGGATATAGTTTTCAAAACTATTGACCGAATAAGGTTTATTCGATAACGTTATTTTATTTAATGAATATTATTTGAATATTCATTTGAGGACTTATGACTCTATTTATTCTATTTAATGATTATTAATTGGATATTCATTTGAGGATGTAAGACTCCGATTATTTTATTTAATGAATATTATTTATAATATTCATTCGAGGTATTATGACTCCGCTTATTATTTAATAATATTCTTTATATTATTAAAGAATAATGTTTCGATAATCAAACTTATTTTCGATTATTCAAATAAAGATCGTACTTTCGTATAAGTATATCTTTGGTTATTTATTATTCATTTCAAGTATAAGTTTTAAAACTTCTACTTCAATTATTTTAATAAGGATTATCCTTATGGGAATATTATTTAAATAATAATATTCAGATTTTTTCTAATATATCAGGACTGATTTATTTCATTAAATCAGCATTACGCCAAACATTCTTAAAAATGTTTTCGAGTCTTCAAAATGATTTTAAAAGTTAGAGCGGATCCCAAAACTCGTTTTCAAATTTTACATCTTCCTTTCGAAGGGGATTTAAATACTCGCTTAAAAATTGAGGGATCCAGCTCTGTGGTGTATTTTATATTCGCAACGAGGTTGCTGTTTTGATAAATGAATTGATTACTTACCCAACGTTCGGGAAGTAAGTCCATCTAATTGAGTCGGCATAAGCGACAGGCCGGGGTACGGTCTATCAAAGTGTAAGTGGCTGGGTGGCAGCCCATCAATGCGTAAGAGGCCGGGTGACGGTCCAGCACAAGGTCCTAATGAGGCCAGGGTGATGACCGATGGGGGATTCATCCATCTACTAGTAGAAAAGGTTACTTATTGGTATCTTTGCCTGATCAGCAAGATATCAGGTTTATGCCAAGGTTTTCTCCATTCCAAATTCATTGGATATTGCAACTCTGTTTATAATTTTCATAACAGAGGTTTTCAAGGAGTGTATGAAATGTATATATATAGGTGTATATATATCGGGACTTAATAAAGTATCTCGTAACTTCATTATTTATAATGATGTTCAAAGATTGAATCTATTCAAATCTTGTCTTGTAGTCTCATCTATGTGATGAACTTTTGAAACTAATTATAACTTGAACGGTGGTAGTTCAAGTAGTATTTGGAAAAGATATAAGTATATTGGAGTATCTTGTAACTTCATCTTTTAAACTTATATCCAGCAAATGATTATCTTATGCATGTCAAAGATTTTCAGAAAAACGTTGAGACAAGGTTAGATATATGAGATCACCTTGCAACGATATTTTATACAGTTATAAATGGGAACTCTATGTATATTATACATGTCAGAGGATTTCAAAGATTGTGAAAAGTATATATGTACATATATACTGAATATTTTGTGACTTGGTCGCGGTAAGATATCAAACATGGTTCATTTCTTCTTGACCAAGACTTTCATGAGTACTATGAGAATGCTCATATATTGTAAATCACTATACTTATTATTTTGTTGGGCTTGCTGCTCACCCTTGCTTTCTTCTTTCATCACACAACAACAGATAGAAAAGTTGAACAGGACCAAGCTCCCAATTTGTGAGCGGATAGGAAACGTTCCGCAGTTTCCTATAGGCGTTGATGTCGCTGTAGCTGAGGTATGAGCTACCAATAGGCTAGGCTTTCAACTTTTGATGTATCATATTTATTTATATTAATGAATTATAATAATGGCAAAGAAATGTAAATTTATTTAGAAACCCTGTTAAGGTGTATTGGCAGATAATTGTGGAATAAAATGACTTGTGATTATTTTTGGATATTCATCTCTGAGACTATAACTTGTGGTGTGTGTGTTTATTGTGGGGTCACAGTACAGAGTAGTTGATTGTTTATTAAGATTGGGTGTTATTAAGGGAAATGGAACTCGTGACAACCCGGATCCCCGACCCCGGATTTGGGGGTGTTACAGAACTCTTCCATTGTCAAATTCTTGAACTCAGTGCCATTATCACTTCTTATGATCTTCACAGAATCTTTGACCAATTTATCCAGTTGCTTGACATGATCAATCAAGATAGATGCAGTTTCACTTTTTGTGTGCAAGAAATATACCCATGTGTATCTGGTGAACTCATCCACTATAACCATAGCATATTTCTTCTTTGAAATAGACATGACATTCACTGGACCAAATAGATCTACATGAAGTAGGTGATAAGGCTCAAGAATTGATGATTCGGTCTTGCTCTTGAATGAAGATTTTCTTTATTTAGCCTTCTGATATGAATCACAAAGGCCATCAGGAGCAAATACTAATTTTGGCAGTCCTCTCACAAGATCTTTCTTGACCAGTTCATTTATATTGTTGAAATTTAAATGAGAGAGTTTCTTGTGCCAATTCCAGCTTTCTTCAATTGATGCTCTACTCACCAGATAGATTGCAGACCTATCAGTACTTGTTGAAAGCTTTGCTTCATATTTGTTACCATGCCTGTATCCTTTCAGAACAACTTTTCCTGTAGATTTGCTTACAATTTCACAATGTTCTTCAAAGAAATCCACATGATAACCTCTGTCACATATTTGACTAACACTCAGCAGATTGTGTTTAAGTCCTGAGACCAGAGCTACTTCCTTAATGATGACATTCCCAAGATTGATATTACCATATCCCAATGTTTTTCCAATGTTGCCATCTCCATAAGAAACACTTGGGCCAGCCTTCTCCACAAAGTCTGATAGCAGGGCTTTATTTCCAGTCATATGTCCTGAGCATCCACTGTCCAGAACTAGGATGTTTTTCCTGTTGCCCTGCAATCACAAAGACCACTAATGATTAGTTTTAAGGACCCAGACTTGCTTGGATCCTTTGGCCTTATCAGGTTTGTTAATATTTGCAGCGGATTTAGCATCAGAGTTTATGTTAACATTTTTCTTATCAGCATTTACACTATCAGACTTTGTATCAGAACTTACAGTAGAAGGAACAATGCTAACTTTCTTTAAAGAAGGTTTTATTTGATAATAATCATAGTACAAACTATGATATTCCTTACAAGTATAAATGGAATGCCATAAACTACCACAATGAAAATAAGGATTTTGTGGCCTATATCTAACAGAATGACTCTTAACTCCTGACTTTGAAGATAAAGAGTTTATGTTCTTATTCTTCCTGCAAAAAGAAGTCTAAAGGTTAGAACTTCCACATTTATGACATGTTTTTCTAGGAGCATTAGGAACAGGCTTATAATCATTACTTTTATTCACGCCTTCCTTTCCATTCCTATTTTTCCTAGGTGACTTTGCCTTGTTTATTTTCTTTATATCTTTCAGCTTATGCTTAAGCTACTTCTTTGTCATTAAGCCTACGTTTACTTCAGTTGTCTTTTCCTGTTTTATTTTGTCAGAAGTTAATTCCTCTTTAACTTCTGATTTCTTAGTATCAGACTTTACAGCTACAAACTTAACAGGTTTTAACTTTGGCTTTTGTTTAACAACTGTAGGCTTAATTTCTATAGTTCCTTTATCATTCTTATCATCTCCATAACCTAAGCCCTCTTTCCAGTTTCCACTACTTAACAAATTCTGAGTTGTTCTGCCAGAGTTAGTCCAAGTCCTGATAATCTCTCTTTCCTTTTCTAACTCAGTCTTTAGAGATTCATTCATTTTAAGTACTTCATCCCTAACATAGAAAGCATCATCTTTATCTTTGAGTTTGATGGAACATGACTAACTCTTTTTCTAAATAATCATTCCTCTTTTTACAAGCAATATTTTCAGAAGTTAATCTTTCACATGTTAAAGTTTGATCTCTATAACTAATGAAGATGGTTTTAAGATATCTTCTCAACTCATTAATGTCATCAGTATGAAAGGCATAAGTAGTTTGAGGTACCTTTAACTCAGCAGCTTCAGGACTGCTATCAGCATTTGCCATCAAGGCATAGTTCACCTCACTTTCAGAATCTGAAGTGTCTGTCCATCTTTTCTTCTTTGTGAAAAGAGCCTTGCCTTTGTCACTCTTCACTTTCTTGCAATCAGGAGATATGTGGCCTTTCTCACCACAGTTGTAGCATTTGAGATTTGTGTAATCTCCTCTGCCAGACTTCCCTCCTTTGCCTTCAGATTTTATGAAACTCTTCTTATCAGAACTTGCACCTATCCTGCAAAACCTCTTTCCCTTTCTGAATTTCCTGTATGCAATCCTTGTGATTCCTTTCACCATAAGAGCACACAGCTTCATCATCTCTTCATCAGCATCCATCTCAGGCAAGCTTTCAGTTTCTGAGTCATCATCACTATCAGAACTTGATGACTCAGTATCAGACTTTGTGATGAGCGCTTTTCCCTTTCCTTTCCTTGAGTTAGCTGCCTTGGGGGATTCTTCTTCAGCCTTAAGAGCAACTGTCCTTGACTTTCCTCCTTTCCTTTTGCTTCTTTGTTCCATCTCAAGTTCATGAGTCTTGAGCATCCCATAAATTTCATCAAGAGTTGTTTCATCAAGATTATAGTTGTCTCTTATAATTGTTGCCTTCAAATCCCAACTTTCAGGAAGAGCTAACATAAATTTAAGGTTTGAATCTTCAAGATCATACTACTTATCAACTAGTGACAAATCATTCAAAAGTTTGACAAATCTGACATATAAATCAGTCAATGACTCATTAGGCTTTGAGTTAAAGTGTTCATACTCTTGAGTGAGTATTGTCTTCCTGTTCTTCTTAATCGAATCAGTTCATTGGCACCTTGTCTCCAAGGCATCCCATATCTCCTTTGCAGTCTTACAGTTAATTACTCTGTTTGACATTACATTATCAATGACACTATGCAGCAAGTGTCGTACCTTAGCATCCTTAGCAATTGATGCTATATCTTCAGCAGTGTAATCACTCTTCTCCTTTGGTACAGACTTTGCTGCTTCACTTGCAACTACAACAGCGAGCTTTGTTGGCTTGTGAGGTCCTTAATTGATTCTGTCAAGATATTCTGGATCTGTAGCTTCCAGAAACATAGTCATCCTCACCTTCCATATGGGATATTCAGATGGTTTCAGTATGGGAACTCTAATAGCCTCATATCGACTATGGATTTGAGTCTTTGGGGGTTCTTCCGTTTTGGTGGGCTTGGTTGGAGTTTCTGCTTCAGACATGATTGTTTTTGGATCTTAAACTGTTTGTGTGTTAACATATAGGCTCTGATACCACTTGTTAGGTTACACACACTGTAGAAGGGGGTTGAATACAGTGTATAGCACAATCAAATCAAATTCAAAGAACACAAGTAACAGAAAACAAACTTTATTAAACTCTGTTACAATGTAGAACTGTCCTCTCTCAGTGATGAACATATATCATGAGAGCTGCTAGGGTTACAATGAATAATATTCTCGATAATGATAACACTTATAGTGTAAACCCTATGTCTGTGTTTATATATCACACAGTTACAAGATAATCGCTAATTGATATGGAATATAATTCTGCTTCCTAAAATATATCAATCAATTATCTTTTCTTCCAAGTATTCCATTCTTCACAGAATTCCTTCTTCATGCATATCTCTTCTTACGTTTGTCTTGATCTTCTTTCCTTTCAATCAGCCACCTTCCTTATCTGAAAGTTTTCTTTAAGTCCTGATATTACCTCCTGAATCTTAAGTACTGATAACTTAAGTTCTGACTTCAGTATAAGTGCTGATTTCAGTTAAGTACTGATTTATCCTGTTTAAGTAAGATCTGAAAACTAAACATAAATTATATTAGACATGACATTATCAAATATATCTAACATTATCTGATAATTGGAATTGATGTTTGGATGTTTATATGTGATAAAATTTGAGTATTTTAATTTTTATATGTCCAAAATAAAGTATATATAATTTTGGTATTTTCCTGGTAATTTTTAGGTTGATATATGATTTTATAAAGAATTTATGAATTTAATAATTATTTTTCTGAGTAATTATAAACTATTTTATATAACTGGGAATCGTCCAACTTCAACCATTTTTGCATTTTTACAATCCGAAAGTCTCAAAAAAACTCCTTTCTAACCTAATTTGATTATTCTGAACATTTTTCGTGTTTTGACTTTTTCGATCCGGGTTACAGTTTGACCCGTGCGAGTCCCGACACAAAATTCTCGATATGATAGTCATTTCGATCGATCAATAAAACCCGTATTCTCAAGAGACGGGATATTTTGATTAGATTATAACATTATCTTCTCGTAGGGTGTATAATAAAAAGCCCAGTTTTGATAATTATCCTAAACTAGTACAAAACTGAATCGTGTTTATTGTTACTTAGCGGCTAAGTAATCTATTTTCGTATCCGATATGATCCAACGGGTACTAATATTCTGTAAGTACAAATAGCCTTTTTCTTATTTTATTTTATACAGATAATCATAAACAAATAGTTAAATTATATAATTTACAGAGAAAAATTCGAATGTATTCATCGCGTTCTTCAAAATCAAACCTAAACACGAAGGCGTTATCGAAATCGAAATCGAAATCGAGCGTGTGAGTAACCGAATCGAAGCTCGTGAAAAGTAATTTCAGAATCTATAACTTGTTTTACTGCAGAATCATAGGTATTTTTATATATATTTATTTTAATTTGAATTTAACTATGATTACTATATGAATTTTTGATTTTGATGTTGTTTGTGTAATTTGATGCTTGTATCTTGTAGATAATTTTGTCCTGATCATTTTGGTATATTATATATTGAATTTGGAGCTCAATAACATATAGAAAATTGAGTTTGATTCTAGAAATAATAAAAGTAGGGTTTATATAGTATGAATATTCTTAATTGATTTTTAGGCGTTTTTGATTCAAGGGTTATTAGCTTAAATTGATTACACCAATGAATAGATCATTGAAAAACGAATCGATTGATATACATATATGATGAACGGAGGATAACTGTAGAGGCTTGTCGTAAAAGTTGTTCGAATGGCAGCGTAAAACTTCGGCCATTTTTCCGATCAAACCATGAATTATTTGAAAGTTTTAAAAATATGGTCGTGTTCCTAGAGGTCTATAGATCATCCCCTGTGAAGTTGGTTTAATTCTGGACTAATTTTGAGTCGCCGGAAAAACTTGGTGGACGCCGTTAATGGCGACCGACCGACGGCGTTTCACCGGAGAAGGTGACCGGAGAAAGACAAATTTCAGATTAGTCACTGATAGTTTCTTTTATTTGCAAATTCTATACTCTTGTTTCAAAAGTTTACAAAAACGGGATTTCTGTTTTAAATATTTTTAAAAACTATATTTCTTTTTATTTTAATTTCATAAAATGGGTTTCAATTATTTAAAATTCCAAAATTCATTATTTTTAATTCTGAAAATTATTTTTAATTTGAAAATAAATCTAAATTATTTAATTAATTAATTTTAGTTGATAATTAATTATTTAATTAGTCAATTAATTTAAATATTAATTGATTTAATTAGTCATTAATTAATTTTAATTTATTATTTAATTAGATTTAATTATTTCTTTTGATTTAAAAATTCCGAAAAAATCGTTTTGAGCTTTAAAATATTATTTTAAATTATTTTCAAGGCTCGATTATAATTATTAAATTATTTTCAAGTCAGATTCGGGTGTTCGAACCTTGTTATTATTTATAAAATAATTCTGGTACCCGTTTAAATTCAGAAAAAATTCAAAAATTTGTAATAAATAAACCATTCGTCCGTTTAATACGAAACGAATGCCTCTAGACTCAGAAAAATATTCTGTTTTCAATAAAAATACTTTCGAGACCTAAATACTTTTTTTATCTAAAAGTCGTTTGTTTTACGAGTCGTTCTCAATCGGTTATTGATTGATAAATATTATTTTTGACACGATTTTAGTTCTAAAAGTTTCGAATCCTACCTGTTAACGATTTAACTTATGTGTTACATGAATTATGTGTTCACGTGTTATTTGAATGGCATAATGACGTGCTATGTGACCCGCGTGCTATCTGTTTACAGTTTCCAATGTTAGGTATAAACGATCGGGTAGACGTCGAGACGTATAGTTACGTCGGTTAAGTTTTGTCTTGTTAATTGAAATAGTATTCTTTTATGATAAATACACCTAGTGCAAGGCATTCAAAGCCAGACAGTGATAGTAAAAGTAAAGTTTGATTGTGTGTGGTAATGAAACGAGTAGATACAGAGTAAATGTGAACATAGAATGATGAATGAAGGCTAGAAAGCGGATCAATTGAGGCAAGTATTCCCGAACTTCCTTGTGATATATTACAAGTATTTCTTCCCTATTCTAAATTCAGTATAGTTAAATGTTTTACATTTCACTGCAAGTACCTTTTTGTTCTTGTTCCTTATTATGAATTGTGATCTCTTGAGCAAATACTTATTGTTCCTGGTTATTTGCGAACCCTAAATCATGATGTTTTAAAATCAAATGATTTAACATTAAAATAATCTACAGACTGGATGGTTACAATGAGGGTCAGCAATAAGCTGGACCCTAAGGGCCAGAGATGGCTGGACCCTTTAATTATGGAGGCCAAAAATGGGCCTAGGTACCTTGATATATGATGGTGGGTTTATACAGGTGGGTATAGATCTGCACTGTATCCTGACTGATCAGCAGGGTATAGTGCATATGTTGGTTCTAGTGTCCAGTCTAATTTATTGTTAATCGCCATTAACGGAATTCTTTCTTGAAAAGTTTTATGATTAAAAAACCGGACAAAAACCTGATTCAAGAGATGAATTGGTGAACTGCTCGTTGCTTCTGATTTATGAATGAGGGCTATTAAAGGCCAATGTTTTATTGCTCAACTACTTCAAATAAATAAAGATGTTTATAAAATTATTTAAAGATTGTGTCCGATAATTCTTTTGATATTGATACCTGGAAACCAAATAGGGTACTTGCTGGACATTTTTGGCTCACTCTTGCTTTGTAAATTCTTATTTCTTTCAGTTTCAAATGAGGATTAAAGCGATCAGCTCTTAATAAATAGCAAAATTGGAGAAATCCCAGCTGCGAGAAGTTGGAGATGTCAGAGTGAATAAGGCGAGGAAGTTAGTAAAGTTGTAACAAAAAATTGTATTTAGTTATAAATTTTAGAAGGTTATATTCTTGTTTCATACCATAACCTGTAAATGATCCGAAATTGAGGGGTTATTTGTCTATTTATTTTAATATACAAATTTATATTATTTAAAGTTGTTTGGTGACACTCAATCCTGACCCCGGGATTTGGGAATATTACAAAAGTAAACTCTGGCACAAGAAACTCTCTCACCTGAATTACAAAACCTTCAACACCTTGGTGAATAAGGAATTAATGTGAGACATGCCAGCTTTGAAATCTTCTCAAGATAAAGTTTATGAAGCTTGTCAAAAAAGGAAAATGAAAAGGTCCAGTCACAACCCAAAAATATAACTAAAAGATGACATCTGATAAATATAATTATTACAAACAGCTGTTTAAAACATAATCTAAGATCGCAAAGGTTCAGTGTTTGAACAGTCCAACACTAACAGCTATTACATAGCTACCAGTCCTCACACGAACGCTGGCTATACTACCTAAGCTCTTACATATGCCTCAGCATCTCCATTGGTAGACTTATGAGCAGTCTACTTGAATCTAACCATACTTGCTAGCTGAAATAACATGAATAAATAGCAAGAAGTGAGCCAAATAATATAGCAAGTCATAATTTAAAAAAAGGTAGATGGCATCATTATTCAAGTAAAAGCATTTTTAAATTCAATCATTGCTCAAAAATCATTTTATGACGCTACGGATTATAGCCGCTGATCATCCGCGAAGTAATCCCGAACTTCGCCGGGTTCCAACAAATTTTAATTGGGATCCCTAGGCAACTTTTAAGCCTAATGTAATAAGTGTGAAAGGGACTTGCGTCTTAGTCCAATCCACTAATCTCAAGAAAATATTATGTTGTTTAAAAATCTCTTTTAAGCAATTATCTTTTATAAAACTGATGCCAGAGGGAAGTTACAAGGAATCCAAATAGGGATATCAATTGTTCCATTTTCAAGGGATTCTAGAAAATAAAATTACAATTATAAATCAAGGATTCGAATTACGAACTCTTCTCAGAAATGAATTATCTTCTCACTAGTAGGGTCATCAGGGATGAAGGATCAATGTTTCGAAAGTATGAACTAATCATGGGGATGTCACATAATTCACTAATTTAAGATCATAAGCATGATATCATAAGCATCAATGACTAAGGAAGAAAGTATTGAAAGACGTATATCAATAATCAATAGGTTAAGGAAAAATAGTTGCATATGACAATTTAAAAGCATTGATTAGTATAAGCGTTTCCTTGTGAGAATAAAATTGAAACCACGAATGATAAGGTTGAGAGACTTGCCTCTCCTAAAGTTCTTAATTAACACAAAAGCAACCTTGAGCTCCCTTACTCGACTTTGATGGCAAGAGTCTTTCCTCTATCTCCTCTTGAAACTACACATATAATACAACCTCATTACTATAGGTTCTATACACAACTCGAAGGACTCTTATATACCACTCGAATTCAATGCAAAATATAGGTGCTACTTACACGAGCTCACTTATTATCATGCATTTCTATCATATAATCACTTAGTGCACATAATCACATATAATTACAAGTAATAACATGGAAACATGGCATTTAATTCACATAATCATACGAGCATCGAATGATCTCGAGACACTCTATCCTTGATCACTTGATTCTTCCTATTCCTCATTCTTAGTCACCAAACTTTGGAATTCCAAGTACTATAAATATAATTATCTTGAATATTTTTAGCAAATTACTTTATACTGACCTTTACCTATCTCATACATGTCAAGTCACACCTAGGCCTCACTTAATTGAACTCACAAATGCCTCACACAAACCTAACCTTCCCGAGAGCATCATTTGACACCACCTTGTATGCCTTGGAAAACAAATGAACCTTTCTACTTAGTGAATTCACTCAGTTATGACTTTTCCTAACTCCTAACTAATAAAAATAACTCCCAAACTTAGTTTGACACTAAGGCCTCACTTGGTCTCACATATTGCTTTCTATGAAGTTGATATAATTCTGTAGTTACAACTTTGCAAACTACCCTATTTTAACCATCTTAAAACCCATAAATTTTAAATATAAGGTCAATTCTAATGGCTTACTAACCTTCCCTAGACTCCATTATACCTTCACCTATCAAGGCCCGTGGTTTAATTACCCAAAACCAAGCTAAATTGGGCCCTAAACACACTAACTCCAAAACTGTCCCTGTTTCGGGTTGTTCTCAGTTTAATACCAATGCACCTATCCAAACACAATGGTTTCCCCAATCCAAGGCTATTGGACTTAAGATTATATCAAGTCTTAACATTATGGAGCTTTTTCCTTCTAGGGCCTTACAAATGCTCACTCAAAACTCTCCAAACGTTCGACAAAATCTCAACTCAAAACTCAAGACTCGAACTATGCCACCCTTTCTTCCTTGATTCCATTCGGCTATAACCAACCTCCCAACAAGGACAACCCAAACTAACTCACTACCCTTCTTGTTATTCCTATTATCTACCTATGAGATCATTCAATACTTTAAAATTATCAAAATAAATCATTATATAAACATAACTAAGCATGCATAACACTTAATCACATTTTCGAATTTATCATGCATATATTCGAATATTAGCCTCAAGTAAAATCATGATATCCACGAATTAAGCTCACTTAACAACTTAACATACTTTATTTAAGGAAAACAAGATATTAAATAGTGCATGCAAATCAAATCCGAACCAACAATAACACTTAATCATATGATAACTAGTCTCAAATGTACATTATTAACACTTATCAAGTTTTAGCACCAAAAACCAACATGCAAGTACTTATAATCAATATTTCAAGTAAAGCATGTAATGAAAAAAGTTTTATCTAGGGAAATCATGATAACACCTAGTTTTAGCTAACATGCAAAAGGTTAAATCAACATGCATGACTTAATAAGACAAGGATCATGACATGCAAAAGTTTTTTAACTAAGAAAACATGATTTGATCACATACAAGTGCCTATACTAACATGCAAGCATTTATATAACTATATATCAAGTAAAATATGGCATGCAAGATTTAAGCTAACATTCAAGACTAAAACTATAGAGATCATTAACATATATGCTTTAAAAACATAATTTTTTACACTAAAACCTTTAAATGCAAACAAGGAAATAAAAATTTGGTTTCATTCGGCTCCTTTAAAGCCATTTCTGAATGGAGAGGAGGGGAAATGGTGGGAGTATAACACTTCACCAACCATAACCATCTCCAAAAATGATGTATCTCATGGTTTGGACCTTAAATTCATAAGAATCAAGGCCTTCCACTTGAGTTGCTAAGTATACTAGGCATGCACCACTTAATCACTCTAATCTCAACATAAAACATATAGAAATATATTGAACATAAGTTGAAGGATGGAATTATACTAGAATCTTGAGAAATTTGATGAAAAAATGAGTGTGTGTGTGTGTGTGTTTTGGTTTCGGCCGAGAGGAAGAAAAAGAGAGGGGGAGAGAAGAGAGTGAAGCAAGTGAAATGAGAGAATGTATACTCTTTTCTAACTTGGTGGGTTTTATAGATTTTTTTTGGAAGTGGAATTGAGAATTTACTAACTTGTCATTGTACTAATACTTCTAAAGTTTGCATGCAAGGGTATTGTGGCGTCCCAAAATCCGGGGTCAAGGATCTAGGAGGCCACGCCATCTTGAATCCTATATAACACTTATCTCGTACCATATAAATACTCACACCTTTACGACCCCATGCTTATCAACACACACACACTTATAGGTTATTGTCTTGGAAAGGAACCATTCATTACTAGAGTATATCAATCCACAAGGTGATAATTATTACAGCCCCAAAAGTGATTAAGTCTTACCGCAGAAATAACCTTTAAGTAAGGTTAGTCCGTCGGCCAAATATACGTTTCTTATTTTATTATCTTCATAAGTCATACTTGTAAATAAGTCGGACTAAATATAACTGAAAACCAATCCAACTTATTCGGTCTACCTGAGGTACAACACCAAACATGTTGGGAATATGTTGTGAACTTGATGATTACATTAACAAAACACCTTAGTAGATTCAACTTAGTGAAAAAAGTAGCACTCGATGGATGATCAAATATAGTTCCGACGGATGACTCAATATAGTCCCGACGGATTGTAATAACCCCAATTTTTGGAATTTTTGAAAACCTTATGAATAGTGATTTTGCTGATTATGCTGAATAAGAAAACTTTTCATACCACACTATGTAGGGGTTCTTTTATTGATCTTCTGAGATCTTCTTAGTACTCTATATGGTATATAAGTGTATGTAAAGATCGTCAGAATCCAAATTCGAACACTTGGATTTTTCCCGAAAATCCACCAAATATCGAAAGAATTGAGTATAAGGTAACAGGATAAAAAGGATTTAAATTCAAGGATTATAAGAGAGGATCATAAAAGGAATATAATGTATTGAGAAAGGTTAAGGAAACCACCCAAGTAATAAGATCCCGGGTATGATCCCTCAAACGATAAACGAAAACGAAAGTTAAGCGAACCGTATAACAGATCAGTGGTCATTAGCCAAGTAATTAGAAGCTAATCAAAGGGTTAGTGGAGAGTGATGTCATCAAACCAACAAGAAGAGGACAAGTGTGGGAGGATGACATCACTTGATGACCTAAGCATGACATAAGCATGACATAAGGGAAGGAAGTGTGGTTGATTAATAACCACACATTTTTTCATGGTTAAAAGATAATTAAAACAAATCAAAAGCAACCAACCAAGCCAAAAACAATTCATTTTACCAAAACACAAAGTTGACTTCTCTTTTCTTCATCAAAGCTCTCGGCCTCTCTTTGTTTTCAAGAAGAAAAAAACCAAAATCTAAGATCCAAGCCTTGTTAATTAGTGAAGTAATTATCTAATACTCCTTATGCATAGATATAGCTATCCTATAAGTTTGAGCTTCTAATTCATTCACAATCTCTTCCTAAAAATCATGGAAGAAGAGGGTGAATAGTGTTTTTCAAGAACTTAAATTTTTGTTCTTGAGTTTTTGTTTAGATTAAGCTTGGATAAGGACTTTTAAGGGTGATTCCAAGCTAATTACTTGATTCTCCACTCTCCAAGGAAGGTATAACCCCTCCAAACCCTAACTTTACTTGAGTATTAGGTTTAGTTTTGTTGTTATGGTTCATGAGAAGCATGATTCTTGTAGACTTAGAGATTGGTTGGTTTTATTATGTTTTGGAGTTGTAAATCTTGATGATTTGTTAATAAACTTAAGTAAATTCTTAGTTCATGATTGAGAAATAAGTATGAATTGATAATATTGAGTTGTTGGGGCTGTTGTAGTATGGTATGGATGGATTTCGGTTGTATGAATGAATTGTGGTTGATTGGTGGTTGGTTTGGAGTAGAATAAAAATTGGTAATCGCGTAAATATAGCCGTCGTAATGTCCGATTTACTTTAGACTGTTTTTGCTCTTAACATCAGGACCCGAGAAATCCCTGTTAGATTTTGACCATTGCCATGATTAGATAGTTCATGTTACGAGCTTCGTTTTGATATGTGGTTCGTTTGAATCCGATGTACGGTTTAGGAGAAACGACCGTTTTAAGTAACGGCGTTCGCGAACGAACCATTACCCCTCGCCTTACTTTGAAACATAGGTTAAAGACCTTAAATGACTAATTTGAGTATGAATCATTTATATAAAGTGTATTAGGCAGTTGGTAAGGCACTCGCGAAAGAATCGCCTTAAAAACCTTAATGGTTAATTTATTAAAAATGGTGGAGCTGAGGGTACTCGAGCGACTTAAGGGAATCGTTGAGCGCAAAGCGAGTGTTAGAGTCTAATTGTTTAAAGTATAGATTCATAAGCGACTTTGGTTTAATTCCAACTTATATGTTGTTTATAGGTTACCAGACTCGTCCCAAGCCATTTGTCACCCCCAGTTGCTCAGGCAAGTTTTCTACCCGTTATACTGTTGTTGTGATGTATATATGTATATGTATTATCTTGTGATAGATGCATGATGGTTAATTAGCAAATTCTTGCGATATATTGGAGCATGAGATATGGTATATATGCATGCCTGTTTCGTAATCTTGATATATATCTCTTGATTCAGTTGCATAATACCTATGCTAGACATAAGCAGTATTTGCGTATACCCTTAGTATAGGGGACCCAAATGTGAATATTTTCTAAAACCGGGAGTTGATGTTCCCGAGTATATTATATATATATATTGATATAGTTTTCAAAACTATTAATCGAATAAGTTTTATTCGATAACTTTATTTTAGTTAATGAATATTAGTTGAATATTCATTCGAGGACTTATGACTCCGTTTATTTTATTTAATGAATATTAATTTGAATATTCATTCCAGGACTTAAGACTCCGTTATTTTAATTAATGAATATTTATTCGAGGACTTATGACTCCGTTTATTTACTAATTAATATTCTTTATTTTATTAAATAATAATGTTTCGATAATCAAACTTATTTTTGATTACTCAAATAAAGATCATACTTTCGTATAAGTATATCTTTGGTTATTTAATATCCATTTCAAGTATGAGTTTAAAAACTTTTACTTCAATTATTTTTATAAAGATTATCCTTATGGGAATATTATTTAAATAATAATATTCAGATATTTTCTAATATATCGGGACTGATTTATTTCATTAAATCAGCTTTACTCCAAACATTCTTAAAAATGTTTTCGAGTCTTCAAAATGATTTTAAAAGTTAGAGCGGATCCCAAAACTCGTTTTCAGATTTAAGATCTTCCTTTCGAAGGAGACTTGAATATTCGCTCAAAAATCTTGGGGATCCGGCTCTGTGGTGTATTTTATATTCGCAACGAGGTTGTTGTTTTGAGAAAACAATTTGATTACTTGCCCAACGTTCGGGAAGTAAGTCTATCTAATTGAGTCGGCATAAGCGACAGGCCGGGGTACGGTCTATGAAGGTGTAAGAGGCTGGGTGACAGTCCATCCACGCGTGAGTGGCCGGGTAACGGTCTAGCGCGAGGTCCAAATGCGGCCAGGGTGATGACCGGCGAGGAATTCATCCATCTACAGTAGAAAATGTTACTTATTGGTATCTTTTCCTGATCAGCAAGATATCGGGTTTATGCCAAAATTCTTTTCTTTCCAAAATTCATTGGATATTACAACTCTGTTCATACTTTACATGACAGAGGTTTTCAGGAAATATATGAGAGATATATATGGATATATATCGGGACTTAATAAGTATCTCATAACTTCATTTCATTCAATAATATTTCAAAGATTGAATCTATTCAAGTCTTATCGTGTAGTCTCATCTGGGTGATGAACTTTTGAAACTAATTATAACTTGAACGGTGGTAGTTCAAGTAGTATTCAGAAAGGTATAAGTATATTGGAGTATCTTGTAACTTCATCTTTTAAACTTATATCTAGTAAATGATTATCTTGTGCATGTCAAAGATTTTCAGAAAAACGTTGAGACAAGGTTAGATATATGAGATCACCTTGCAACGATATTTTTATACAGTTATAAACTGGAACTCTGTGTATATTATACATGTCAGAGTATTTTAAAGATTGTGAAAAGTATATATGTATATATATATATATATACTGAATATTTTGCGACTTGGTCGCGTTAAGATATCAGCTTGGTTCATTTCTTCTTGACCAAGACTTTCATGAGTACTATGAGAATGCTCATATATTGTTAATTATTATACATATTATTTCGGTGGGCTTGTTGCTCACCCTTGCTTTCTTCTTTCATCACACAACAACAGATAGAAAAGATGAACATGACCAAACTTCCAATTCGCAAGCGGTTAGGAAACGTTCCGCAGTTTTCTGGAAGCGTTGATGCCGCCGTAGCTGAGGTAAGAACTATCAATAGGCTAGGCTTTCAACTATTGATGAACCAGAGTTATGTATATTATGAATTGTAATAATGGCAAAGAATAGGTAAATTTATTCAGAAACCCTTTTGAGGTGTAATGACTTATAATTGTGGAATAAAATGACTTGTGTTATTGTTTGGTATTTATCTCTGAGACTATAACTTGTGGTGTGTGTGTGTATTGTGGGGTCACAGTACGCAGTAGTTGGTTGATTATTAAGATTAAGTATTATTAAGGGAAATGGAACTCGTGACAACCCGGATCCCCGACCCCGGATTTGGGGGTGTTACAGAAATGGTATCAGAGCTAAGCGTTATAAACCTCAGAAATGATGTGACATTAAAATAATAGGTTCACTAAGATAATAAGAACTCTTGCCAAGTTCATAGTTGGACTACCTAACGTAGTACTGACAGTTAAAACCCTTATGGGAACCCTTATAAATATCGTGATAGAAGCGTAGTTCGTTATCGTATATGGTAGCGGGACTCCGAACCCTGAGGTTGAGGAGCAACAGCGCGATGATGTTTTATTACTAATTGGAGATCGTATTGTAGATCCGATAGAGCGTCCTAACGCAGGACCGGATGATGTTCATATTGAGGACGTAGCGGTTGAGGACGTTGTCCTAGAAGGGATTGTTGCTGAGGAGGATCCCGTGGAGGATCCTAACCAGAATGAATAAATGACCACTGAGGAATTGATGACCATGTTTAGGGAAACTACCGGAGGTTCGTTCAAGTTTATAAAGATAGTAGCCCCTTTAACGCGGCTACTCATAAGACTGAGAAGTTCGAATGGACAGAGAAATGCGAGAATAACTTTTAAGAACTGAAGCAAAGATTGGTGACGGCCCCTATGATGGCGTTGCCGGATGGAAAAGGAGATTTTTTTGATATGTAGTGACGCTTCGCATAAGGAATTAGGGTGCTTCTTATACAGCACAACAAGGTAATCGCGTACGCGTCAAGACAATTAAAGGAATATAAATTTCGATATCCCCACCCATGAGCTTGGGCTCGTGGCAATAATTTTGCCATAAAGATTGGAGGCACTACTTGTATGGAGAGAAGTGCGAGATTTACACAAGCCATAAGTGCTCTAGTGCATTTTCACGCAGAAAGAGCTCAACATGCGCCAGAGGAGGTGGTTAGAGCTAATCAAGGATTACGATTAAGAGATTCTTTATCATCTAGGGAAAGCCAAAATGGTGGCTAATTCCCTTAGTATAAAAGAGAGACTCAAGATGAAAATGTCTTTGGGAGAGTTGATAAGAGATTTTGAAAAAATGGAAATAGAAGTGAAGGTAACTGGAGCCGGTACTGAAAAGCTGTTTGAGATTGTAATGCAGCCCAAATTATTGGAAAAGATCATATGGTGCCAAGAAAAAATGATAAATGAAGGCAGAAAGCCAATGACTGGAGAAGAGATTAATACTGAGAAAGATGATAAGGGAATAATGAGGTATTCCTACAGAATTTGGGTTCCAAACGTTCAAGGGCTTAATGACGAGATCTTAGATGAAAGCCATAGTTCGAGTAATAAGATTTAGGGCAAACCCTGAATGTGATAGTCAGGGAGGTCGCCATCAAGAAAGAAAGAACCCATAATATATTGAAATGAAAAACAAGGATTTTAACGTATAAGATAACCCTGATTATGGGAGAAGGATGAAACATTGCATACTAAGGAAACAGAAAGTCGAGTAAGGAAAGGAGACCCGAGACGGTACTCCTATATGGCAATTCATGGACCTGTCTAAAGAGAACTTAGACTATTATCCCCAACCACCACCCTGAGGAGACAGTGCGGTGGGAAATTCTTTCAGGACCTTTAAGTCGCTAAGCTCTCAGAGTTCTAAGGAACAACGAACCCAGTAGAGGCGAGAGCCTGGCTAAAGGAAATATAGGAATCATTTGAGATTCTAAATGATTGACGAATCACAAAAGAGTGTTTTTGTCACTTACCCTCCTAAGAGAGAGGCTACCCGCTGGTGAAAGGCCAAGGAAGGCATGAAGCAAGAGATTATAATAAACTGATTTAAGTTTAGTCAATTGTTTCAGGAAAGTACTTCCCAAGGTTATGAAGATAGTGTAAAAGCTTTAGAGCCAGAACAAAGGCAGACGAGTATGATGAATTATGAATCTAAGTTGTAAAAGTTGTCAAGATTCATTCTGAGGACACGAATCCATGAGGACGGGATGTTTGAAATCAATGCTTATGTTGTGTTGGTTAATGAAATAATGATAAGAGAAAGGAAAATAAAAAGAAACTGAAGTGGAAAGGAATATAAAGGCAATAGAGTTTGAGGTATGATAAGGGAGTTGGGTATGAGGAAACCCTAAAGACTCATAGTAATAGAAATAGAAAGGTATGTAATCATCAGGATGAGGGTGATTCACCATGAATTAAAGTTGATGGTTGAAGGCATAAGAGATATTTATATTTTATCCCCTTTAAGTTGGGAGGATTCGTGGAAACCTTGAGTTAGTTCGAAGGATAAATAATGAGACGCGGATAGACTGAAGAGACAAGGAAGTAAGAAATTAGGAAAATTGGATGAAGGAAGTGACCTTCAAGAATGTGAAGTGTAAGACCGGTGGCTTGATACCCAGAAAGGGGGACGCCAGGTATGAAAGATATCCCAACATTGAGATGACAGTTGAGATAAACAACAAAAGTAAATAAGGAATTATTAAGAAGAAGTTCACGTTGAACACGACCAATATCTTCCAGAACATCCCTGTTGTCATTACCAAATTAGGCAAGCAAAGCGAAAAGAAAAAAAACCGTTGTTATCTTTTGGAGGCCATATGGATTGACCTCAGTTTGAATAAGGATGCTATTGTGAAATTAAGTATAGACTATCGAAGTGAGAATGATTGAATAAGGTAATCTATCAAGTATATATGACTTGATTTATCCATGGAAGAGTGTAAGTATCTTTAAAGGTGAAATTAAGGATAAAACCCCGATAACTTGAAATGAATCCTAGGGGAATGCATAAAGCTTGGCATTTCACCCTTAATAGGGACAGCATGAGTTTTGACAGTATGAATGGGAAATGATTAAGGTAACAACAACCTTTAAAGATCAGTAGAGAAATTTTTTAGAAGTACATAGACAATGGTTCTAGTATTAGTAAATGGTATTTTGATATGCCCTGTATCTAGGGAATACAGGAGGAACGATTCAAGGATAACCTTAGAGGTTTTACAAGGAAAAATGTAATATTCAAAGTTCTCAGGAATAGAAAATTTGATAAAGGAAATGTGATGTAATTATAATAATGCCAGGTGGGGCACATGTTGAACCATAAGAAAGTATAGATTGACCCAATAAGGGTCGAGATTGGTGAAATCAAGAAGGACCCAAAATAAGAGACGTCCTAAGTATGATCAATAGTCAATCGTGACAATGTTAACCTCTAAAAGACCGAGGCAATAACTTATGGAAAAGTGATGATATATTTTTTTTTACCAAGGCGTAATGAAGAGCATTTTCACACAAGCAGTGATTGGAAATGAGGTAGAAAATTTAGTTGAAGGTCATTTAAAAGACATTGATTGTAAGGAAATTTTACTATCAGGAAAGGCCAAAGAGGTGGCCAACACTTTAAGTTTAAGAGGACAATTATCGGCGCTCGTGCCAGAGGAATACAGTAATAATGGTTAAAGCCGTGAAGGTTGTATTATAGTTTGGAAGATTGACATTCCTTCTGATGACTGTGCAATACCAACACGTAATAGTAGTTTGGTAAAGGTTTAATTCGTATAATCGCCATGAGCTGGCTATCTATCTTAGAAGGTATTATCTTGAGATAAGCCAGGACCATGTTACGGAATGACTAAATGAACCTTTGAGATGCATGTCTCCCAATAAGGACATATGATTAAGAATGGTATTAACCTGCTATCGTTGCCTTCATTGAAACTCTTCTGCAATTTTATCTGCTTCATGTCATATGTACATCAAGTTCAGGAGCGTTCTTCATGAATCATGAACGGTGATCATGTTACCTCCTTAGAAGAATTCGATACGAGATGTATGGACTCCGTATGGTTAGCTATTAAGACTTCATGGAAAATGAATGACTACAGTAGGTCAACGGTGGATCCTAGTAGTGCAGGAGTGATTCTACGGGTAATGAGCCGATTAATTACAACCGTGAGAGTTGTATTGGAATGGATGTTGAGATTAAGTACCACTAATCGGGTTGTGGTGATGTATAAGTTATCATTGATAGACTAATTAAGTCGATTATCTACCTATTGAATACTTATTCCTTCTTATCAATAGAGAGTCGTATTACTATACGAGGAAGGTTGCGGTGTAAACATAGAATTCTAGTAACGATGATGTCTAGAATGAGATCCCAGATTCGATTTTCGATGTCGAGGGAGTTTCAAAGGTGATTGTGTATAAGCTCGAGCAAGAGCATGGGTCCATAGAATGATGGATGGAATAGTAAATATTTAAGCATGTGAAATGCGATGCTATTATACTTGATGTGGATTTATATACATATATGTTTTGTTCTCCTATGTTAAACCTCTATAGTTCAGAGGTAGATTCCAAGCCAGATATTTTATGGCAGTATATTTTATATATATACAATTCTCTTCCGTTCGTTCTTTCTCTTCTTTTCATTTCATGTAAGCTGAGAAGAACAACCCTTCCAGAAGGGGAGGTATTGTCGAATGACTAGCTATCTGTGTGATAGAAGCCTAGTAGGATACCCCATATTGTTTAATTGCTTGTCAAGTACTAAAGGCTGGCCACCTTTTGTACTAACTATGCGATATAACAAGTGTTCATGATCATAATGATCTCTCAATAAATTCTTTTACTTCTATATGATTGATCAAACTTTGGAAAATAGAAACAGCTGAAAAAGGAGTAGTAAAGTTATGGTGGTATTCGGAATGGAAACACGTTCGTGATACTAAGGTTGACGTGGTTATTAAAAGGTTATAGAACGCTAACGAGCAAAAGTATATCCAGTATAATATTAGGTGCGGAAGATAGTAATGACTACGAATAAGAAAAGAAGGAGTATTGAGAAGCAAAAGCTATAATGCTAGAAACTAAGATGAGAGTCTGTGCAATAGACTTAAAAAAATTGGAATGGTCACTTAACACGGAGTGAGTTTTCTTACGACAATAGATCATATGTCATTATTGAGATATCGCCTTATGAGATCCTTGAGGGAAGACAATGTCGATCTCCCTTATGATAGGATGAAGTTGTAGAGCGCTAGATGCTCAGACCAGCAGTGGTCCAAAGGACCAGGGATATAATAGACCTAATCAGAGGACGGATGGTAGCAGCCCAAGATGGACATAAGATGTATGTTGATTTGACATGAAAGGACAAAGAATAGGAAGTAGGGGACCTGGTGCTGTTAGAGGTATTCCCTTGGAATGGTTGGATGGGGTTCGGAAAGAAAGGAAAGCTAAGCCCACGAATTGTTGGACCCTTTGAGGTATTAAGACATATTGGGAAGTTAGCATATGAGCTAGCCCTACCCCCGAACATGTAGCAAGTTCATAACGTGTTCTACGTATCAATGTTAAGGAAGTGTAATTCGGATGCCAGATAAATAGGGGCATATGAGCGCATAGACATGCAACCAGACGTAACCTATATGGAGCAACCAGGAAGGGTTATAGATTGAAAAAGGAACAAGTGCTTAGGAGAAGGGTTATCAAACTATTCAGAGTTTGATAGAAGAACCACAATGTGCGAAAATTTACTTGAGAGTTAGAAAGTGCAATGCTAAGAAAGTATCCCTATTCATTTTCTATCTGATTCCGGGACGGAATCCTTTTAAGGAGGGGAGACTGTAATAACCCCAATTTTTGGAATTTTTGAAACCCTTATGAATAGTGATTTTGCTGATTATGCTGAATAAGAAACTTTTCATACCACACTATGTAGGGGTTCTTTTATTGATCTTCTGAGATCTTATTAGTACTCTATATGGTATATAGGTGTATGTAAAGATCGTCAGAATCCAAATTCGAACACTTTGATTTTTCCCGGAAATCTACCAGATACAGAAAGAATTGAGTATAAGGTAACAGAATAAAAAGGATTTAAATTCAAAAATTATAAGAGAGGATCATAAAAGGAATATAATGTATTGAGAAATATTAAGGAAACCTAAGTAATAAGATCCCGAGTATGATCCCTCAAACGATAAACGAAAATGAAAGTTAAGTGAACCGTATAACAGATCAGCGGTCATTAGCCAAGTAATTAGGAGCTAATCAAAGAGGTTAGTGAGGATGATGTCATCAAACCAATAAGAAGAGGACAAGCATGGGAATATGACATAGGATTGATGACCTAAGCATGACAAAAAGGGAAGGAAGGGTGGTTGATTTCAAGCCACACAATTTTACATGGTTAAAAGATAATTAAACAAAACAAAAGCAAAACAACCAACCAAACAAATCATAAATCACAAAAACACATTTTCTCCACCTTTCCAAGCAAGAGCTCTCGGCCTCTTCCTTAAGAAATGGGAAGTCCAAGCTCCTCCACTTGCGAATTTACAAGGTAATTATCCTAGCTTCTCCTAGTTAAGTTACATACTTCCTAGGAATCTTAGCTTCAAAATCCTTTCCTAGAATTTCCTATAAATCATTCAAGAAGATGGTGAATAGTACTTTCTTGAAATTAATTTTTGTGTTCTTGATTTCTTTGAAAGATCAAGCTTGTAGGAGGTTAGATTAAGGCTTCCATGGGCATTCCAAGGATCTTTCATGTATTAAAAGCTTCAAGGAAGGTATAACTCTTCATGATCTTAGTCTTAAGTTTTGTAGTTTAGATTTCCTAATGTTTAGATGATGGGTTAGTGTAATGGGTGTGTAATCATGTTTAGATCTTTGTTTAGTAAGTGGTTTTGTTGATTTTGGAGTTAGGAGTGATACTTGTTGGATATAAAGTTCTTGGCCACATTTTGACTTAGTTTAGATGAATAAGTTGAGATATTGAGTTATGGTTGAATGATATTGTATTGTGGTTGAATGATGGTGGAATGGTGATGATTGTGGGTTGTTTGTGAATTGAATTGGAGTTGTACGAAATTGGTAATCGCGTAAACATAGCCGTCGTAATGTCCGATTACCCTAGACTGTTTTTGTTCTTAACATTAGCACCCGTGAACTCACTGTTAGGTTTTGACCATTGCCATGATTAGATAGTTCATGTTACGAGCTTCGTTTTGATATGTGGTTCGTTTGAATCCGATGTACGGTTTAGGAGAAAGGACCATTTTAAGTAACGGCGTTTCGCGACTGAACCATTACCCCTCACCTTACTTTGAAACCTTGGTTAAGGACTTTAAATGACTAATTGGAGTATGAAACATTTATGTAAAGTGGATTAGGCAGTTGGTAAGGTGCTCGCGAAAGAATCGCCTTAAAACTTGTTGTGAATATGTTGTGTACTTGATGATCACTTAAACAAAACATCTAAGTAGATTTTACTTAGTGAAATAATGTAGCACTCGACGGATAAGAATTATAGTCCCGACGGATAACTCATTATAGTCCCGACGGATGATTAACTTATTATCCATCGAGTGAGTAGCTTATGTAATAATAAGTTTGTAGCACAGTGATGTATGCACCTTTGTATAGAATCTGTAGTAGCATATAAGTCATGTTGACTTTAACTAGATATGCAGAATAGGTTGATTAATTGTACATAAGTAATGTCTTGTAATTCTGTATAAGTGAAATGAAGTCAAGTGCCAAAATAGATACCGACGGATGATTAACAAAGCCTTCGACGGATGATCAAATGACTATCAACGGATGTTTAACATAGCAGTCGACGGATGATCAATTGAGTCATCGACGGATGATCTGAAAGTCGTCGGATGATCATATCAAGAATTCAAACATCAGTTGAACAGTGAAAGCTGACACACAGCCGTCGAGTTGGATACAAACACATTGTGGAAGCCCATTAACTGGGTAATAGAGGACGAAAAGCAGCAAAGATTAAGACTGTTAGATTTTATATTTGTTCAGTCTTTTTGACTTTCTAATCTTGGTATTATATAAATCAAGAGAGTAGCAAATAGAAAAATAACTGAGATAACTAAGAGAAACACAAAAACAGAGAAATCTTTGTAAGCAGAATCTTGAGCATTTCCAGTAAACTCAGTAGTTCATTTGTAAGCAGCTGTGGGCATTTCTGCACACAGAGTCCTCTCGATATATTATATATATATATATATATATATATCTCTGGTGGAATTGTTTAAATCCACCAGAAAGTTTTTAAAGACTCTTGTTTTTAATTACTTATATTTTGATTCATTTAAGTTTACATTCCGCATTGTGCTAATCAAAACAAATATATTTATAATCGAGTTGAACATTTTTATTTCAAGAAAAAGGTTCAAGAATTCCATTCAACCCCCTTCTGTAATTCTTGCTATATTGTTAAGGGACTAACAATTGGTATCAGAGCAAGCTCTTAATCTACAAAGAGTTTAAAGATCAAAACAATTCAGCAAGATAAACAAGAAATATGTTGGAGTCAAGATTCCTTTTCTTGATAAAGATAATTACTACAATTGGAAGGTAAAGATGCATCTTCACATGCTCTCTCAAGATGAGGCCTATGTGGACTGCATAAAAAGAGGCCCTCATGTTCCAATGAGAGCTGCACAGGAAATGAGCCATCTGTTCCAAAGCCAAGGCATGAATGGTCTGATCCTGACATTGAACAAGTCAGGAAAGATAAAAAGGCCATGAACATTCTGTTCAACGGTGTTGATGCAGACATGTTTGATAACATCATCAACTGCAAGACTGCCAAGGAAGTTTGGGACACAATACAGATAATCTGTGATGGTACTGAGCAAGTAAGAGAAAATAAAATGCAGCTCCTGATTCAGCAATATGAGCATTTTCATAATGAAGAAAGTGAGTCACTCACTGACATTTTTAGTAGATTCCAAAATCTACTAAATGCTCTTAAGTTGCATGGAAGAGTCTATCAGACCAAAGACTCCAATCTGAAATTTCTCAGATCTCTTCCAAAGGAATTGAAACCAATGACAGTCTCATTGAGAAACTCACAAGATTATAAAGAGTTTACTTTAGAGAGACTGTATGGCATTCTGAAAACCTATGAGCTTGAGATAGAGTAGGATGAAAGAATGGAGAGAGGAAAGAAGAAAGGAGGATCCATTGCACTAGTTGCTGATCTGGAAAAGGAGAAAGAAGTGAAGATGGAAGCTGTGGAATCAACTTCAAAGGTCTGTGAAAGCAAGGGTAAGGGGCTAGCTGCAGAAAATGAAGATTCATTGAGCCAAGATGACATGGAGGACATTGATGAGCACCTAGAATTCCTTTCAAGAAGATTTGCCAAGCTCAAGTTCAAAAAGAACTTTGGAGCAGCCAAGCCAAATAGAAACATGGTGGATAAGTCAAAATTCAAATGTTTCAAATATGGCTTGGCAGGACATTTTGCAAATGAGTGTAGAAAGTAAGATTCCAGTAAGAAAAGATCTGAGTCTGTAGATTACAAGCAAAAATAGTTTGATCTACTCAAACAAAAGGAAAGGGCTTTTATTACACAAGAGAATGACTGGGCAGCTGATGGTTTGGATGAAGATGAAGATGTCAGCTATGTCAATCTAGCCCTTATGGCCAAGTCTGATGAAACAGAGACAAGTTCCTTAAGCAATCAGGTAATCACTACAAACCTTGCACATTTATCTAAAGCTGAGTGTAATGATGCCATAAATGACATGTCTACAGAATTGTATCATTTGCGTGTTACACTTAAGTCCCTCACTAAAGAAAATGCTAAAATAAAAGAAAACAACTTATTTTTAAGTGAGAGGAATAATGTGCTTGAGTCTCAGTTTGTTGAGTTTGAGAAACTAAAAATTAAGTGTAGGATTGCCAAGGAGGAATTAACCGAGTCCTTGAAAAAGGAAGAAATTTTAAAGAAGCAGCTCGATCGTGAACAAGAGGTGATTAAAGCATGGAAAACATGCAGAGATGTTCATGCTTAAATCACCAAGGTTCAAGGAATTGAGTCTTTTTGTGATGAAGTCTGGAAAAAGAATAAGGAGAAACTAGAACCTATTTTGGTAGATGGGTTGCTGACAGATGTAGACTCGACGGATGATGAGGACTATCCGCCGGATAACAAAAAGTGTTATCCGTTGAATGATAAAAATCCTCATCCGTCGGCTGTAAGCAAACCCATTAGCAAAGCCAAATTAACCAAGCTAAATGATAAGTATGGGTCTGTTTCCAATAACTTTGTTTCAGGAGAGTCAAGTCAAGCTAAGAAAGGGAAAAAGGCTAATGTTGGTCACATGACTGTCAAACAGTTAAATGACAGACTTGAGAAAATAGAGGTAAAAGCAGAGACTAAAAAGAAAAACAATAGGAATGGTAAAGTAGGGATTAACAAACAGAATAACTACACACCTGATAAATATGCTCCTAGAAAGATCTGTGTCAAGTGTGGTAGTGTAAATCATTTGTCTGTTAATTGCAAATCTGCCATGCCTACTCCCTTGTCTGTTCAGTCTCAATTTCCTAACATGAATGCCATGCCTCCCATGCCTGTTAATGCTATGCCTAGACAGAATATGAATGCACAGTTTGCTAATATGCCATTTGCACCTAATCCATATTATGCTGCATATAATATGCCTCAAATGCCATTTAGCATGCCTTACTGGAATAACATGTTTGCACCAAACATGCCATTTCCTGTTAGCCATAACATGCATGATAATTCTGTTGCATCTAGTGGTTTCAAAAGCCCAACCCAAATGACTAAGGAAGAATCTGAAATTCCTAAGTCAAATGAGTTAAGACCTAAGAAACAGAAGAAGAAAGCTAACAAGGCAGGACCCAAGGAAACTTGGGTACCAAAATCAACTTGATTTGATTTTGATGTGTGCAGGGAAACAGAAGGAATCTTTGGTAATTGAATAGTGGTTGTTCAAGACACATGACTGGTGATTCTACCCTGCTCACAGAGTTTAAGGAAAGAGCTGCCCCAAGTATTACTTTTGGAGATGACAACAAAGGATATACTGTGGGATATGGCTTGATTTCAAAGGAGAATGTCATCATTGAAGAGGTTGCCTTAGTGGATGGTCTCAAACATAATCTGTTGAGTATCAGCCAGCTTTGTGACAAAGGCAACTCAGTAACCTTCAACAAAGAAGCCTGTGTTGTGACTAATAATCAAAATAACAAAGTGGTTCTCACTGGTGTGAGAAGAGGAAATGTATATCTAGCTGACTTCAACTCAACTAAAGCAGAATCTGTAACTTGTCTTCTCAGTAAAGTAAGTCAAGATGAAAGTTGGCTATGGCACAAGAAGCTATCCCATTTAAACTTCAAGACCATGAATGAGCTGGTAAAGAAAGAGCTAGTTAGAGGCATTCCTCTAGTAGAGTTTACAAAGGATGGACTTTGTGATGCCTGCCAAAAAGGGAAGCAGATCAAAGCATCATTCAGGAAGAAACTTGATTCAGCAATTGAAGAACCTCTGCAACTGCTTCACATGGATTTGTTTGGACCAGTCAATGTATTGTCAATTTCAAAGGAAAGATTTTTCCTAGTAATTGTAGATGATTTCTCAAAGTTCTCTTGGACATATTTCCTAAAGTCTAAAGATGAGTCTAGTGAAATCATCATCAATCACATAAGGCAAGTTAACAATCATCCTGATTTCAAAGTTAGAAGAATCAGGAGTGACAATGGAACTGAGTTCAAGAACTATGTCATGAGAGCATTTTGTGAGGAAAATGGGATCTTGCATGAGTTTTCAGCAGCAAGGACTCCACAACAGAATGGAGTAGTGGAAAGAAAGAATAGATCTCTTATTGAAGCTGCAAGGACAATGCTTGAAGAATCAAAATTACCAACTTATTTCTGGGCTGAAGTTGTAAGCACTGCATGCTACACTCAGAATATCTCTCTGATTAATCAAGCAAGATGCATGACTCCTTATCAATTGTTCAAGAACAAGAAGCCAACTCTAAACTTTCTTCATGTCTTTGGCTGTAAATGCTATATTCTGAGAAATCAAATTGATCAAAATGGAAAGTTTGATGCTAAAGCAGATGAAGGAATTTTTGTTGGATATGCTGTTGGTAAAGCATATAGAGTCTACAATCAAAGAACCAACATTGTTGTGGAATCTATACATGTTATGTTTGATGATAAAAAGATTGAAGGACTGAAAGATGGAGATTACCATGAGAGCCTCAAATTCGACAATGTCGAGATGGTTAGTGATGAAAGTGATGATGAGAGTGATCAAGAAACAGTGTCTAAGGATAATGCAGACAAATCTACCACCAATGAAGCACAAAACTCAACATCCGTCGAATTACATAATGCTTCATCCGTCGGAAGGCAATCTGTGTTATCCGTCGGAAGACAACCTGCCTCATCCGTCGGTACTCAAAATTCACCATCCGTCGGGTTATCAAAAGGAGCAGGAAGTCAAGGCAGATCACCCATAGAAAGTACCAAACTCAGGGGGAGTTTCTAGCAATCAAAACTCAATCACACATCAAGACAACAATGAGGTCTCTTCATCTAGAGCTAATCTACCTCAACCAAGGAAATGGACAAAAGATCACCCTTTTGAACTGATTATTGGTGATGTTTCTTCTAGAGTTCAAACCAGGAGAGCAACTCAAGAAGAATGTCTATACAGCAGCTTTTTGTCAAAGGAAGAACCAAAGAAGGTAGAAGAAGCCTTGTTAGATCCTGATTGGATTTTAGCTATGCAGGAGGAGCTAAACCAATTTGAAAGGAACAAAGTATGGAAGCTGGTACCCAAGCCTAAAGGAAAGAATCCAATAGACACCAAATGGGTATTCAGAAACAAGATGGATGAAAATGGCATAGTAGTAAGGAACAAAGCCAGATTGGTTGCTAAGGGTTATTTCCAGCAAGAGGGAATAGATTTTGATGAAACATTTGCTCCTGTAGCAAGACTTGAAGCCATCAGAATTTTCTTAGCCTATGCAGCCCATGCCAATTTCAAGGTCTATCAAATGGATGTCAAAAGTGCCTTTCTGAATGGAGATTTGGAGGAAGAAGTGTATGTTAGTCAACCTCCTGGCTTTGAAGATCCAAATTTTCCAGAGTATGTCTATTATCTACTGAAAGCACTTTATGGACTGAAGAAAGCACCTAGAGCCTGGTATGACACTTTATCAAAGTTCCTTTTGGAAATTCACTTCACAAGAGGTACTGTAGATAAAAATTTATTTTTCAGAAATGTTAATGGCTCTAGCATACTTGTTCAAATTTATGTAGATGATATTATTTTTGGCTCTATAGATGAGAAAATTTGTAAAAAGTTTGCCAAACTGATGCAAAGTAAGTATGAAATGAGTATGATGGGAGAACTAACTTACTTTCTTGGTTTACAAGTTAAGCAAGTTAGTGATGGAATATTCATTAGTCAAACTAAATATATTTTTGATCTTTTAAAGAAGTTTGATCTAATGGATTGCACATCTGCAAAAACTCCCATGGCCACTGCAACTAAGCTTGAACTAAACACTACTGAAAAGTCTGTGGATATTTCAAGCTATAGAGGCATGGTTGGCTCACTTCTGTACTTAACAGCTAGTAGGCCAGATATAATGTTTGCTACATGTTTATGTGCTAGATTTCAGGCTGATCCTAGACAGTCTCACTTAATAGCTATTAAGAGAATTTTCAGATATCTCAAGGGAACACCAAAACTTGGCATTTGGTATCCTAGAGATTATGGTTTTGATCTAACTGGTTATTCAGATGCAGATTATGCAGGTTGCAGAATTGATAGAAAGAGCACAACAGGAACCTGTCAATTTTTAGGAGACAAGCTTGTGTCCTGGTTCAGTAAAAAGCAAAATTCAGTTTCTACTTCTATAGCTGAAGCTGAATATATTGCTGCTGGCAGTTGCTGTGCACATATTTTATGGATGAAAAATCAATTGCTAGACTATGGTTTGCAAGTTGAAAGGATTCCTATTTTCTGTGACAACACAAGTGCAATTGCCATCACTGAAAATCCAGTGCAACATTCAAGGACAAAGCACATAGACATCAAGTACCATTTCATAAGGGAACATGTAATGAATGGTACTGTAGAGTTACATTTTGTTCCAAGTGAGAAGCAACTTGCAGATATTTTTACCAAGCCACTGGATGAATCCACCTTTTCTAGGTTGGTAAGTGAGTTAGGTATGCTTAATTACTCTTGAATTTATCTGAGTTATTTTGCAAGTTGAAAAGTAGCCAGAAATTTAACTGATTTTTTAGTCCTGGATGAAATTTTGGCTAAGTCAAAATTTTCATCTCGACGGATGACCATTATCCATCGAGTTGAGTCATCCGTCGATATACAATGTGCAAATAAAAATCAATTACTTTTCTGGAATCTTTTAAAAACTCGACGGATAACAGTTTATCCTCATCCGTCGAAGTGTCTAAATCTTAACCGTTAATTCCCTGAACATTATCCATCGAGTATACTTACAGTTTGTAGGCATTACACGACGGATAATGAGTGGAATTTTTACAGTTTATTTTTAAAACGGCTAATTTAGGCAATTTTTATTGGGTAATTTACTTCTCTTTATTATTTTTATCCATTGTTTTTTAGCAAAGTATAAAAGCTTATTTCATTCTAATCATTTTCTTTTATCATTCTCAAATTCAACTGCGTTTATTTCATTCTCTCTCAAGCAAAAATCCTCTTTCTCTTCAAGCTTTCCTTCTCTAAGAATGACACCTGTAGTAAAGATTATGTCTCAGACTGGGTTCATTTATGAGAAGAACAACTTCACTGCTTTGGTCAACAAGGGCATTCAGCAATCAGAAGACTATCACAAGATGATGGACTTCGTGAAGAACTGCAAGTTAAGTTTTGCCATACTTGAATCACCCACAATCTTTTGTGAAGTTGTAGAAGAGATGTGGACCTCTGCAATTTACAACTCTACTGACAAAACCATCACTCTGACCATCAAAGGTAATGAATTCTGTATCAATAGTGATGTGATAAAAGCATGTTTCAAGATTCCTGATGATAATGTAACTTCACCACACACTGACACTGATTTGATCAATATGCTTAATTCCATGCATTATGCACTTCCTACTAATAAGCTAAGTGATATTAGGAGATTAGGTCTTAGGAAGGAATGGAGTTTTATGTGTGATGTTGTAACTAAAGTTTTCTCTGGAAAAATCAGTAATTTTGATTCTGTGAACATTTCCATGCTTAACATGCTATACATGCTAGTTACAGACAAATTTTACAATTTCAGTGACCTTGTCATATATGAGTTAGGTTTTAAACTAGGTGAGTTAGCCAAAAGGGGAAAGAACATATATTATGCTAGATATTTTATGCTATTGGCTAACCATCTTTGTCAAGAAATTGCACTTGAGAACCCAAACAACAAATTAGCTTGTTGGGTTCAAGAGAGAAGAATCATTGCAGATTTGAACAGAGCCAACCACCATAGGGATGTGCCAATGTTCTATTTCCCTGTAATGCTGACACCTCAGGTAAGTGAGGTAAGTTCATCCATACCCTCAACTATTCCAATCTCCTCTATTTCTTTGACTTCAGGCATAGCTATGGCAACTGTGACAATGACCAAACAGTTGCCTACCAAAGCTGCCAAATCATCTCTAATTTCCAAATCCAAATCAAAGAAAACACCCTCTGGTATCTCTCAAAAGGTACCAGTTGAAAAATCTACCAAAGCCAAAGAGGGGAGTGTGAAGGAGGGTTAGATAGGTGAGGGAAGGGGTGAACATCAAAGAAACCCCAAGGATAAGGTTGGAGAGTTGAGTGAATCCCAGCCTAGCCACACTGCAGTTTCCCAACAAACTGCAGTGCTTAAAAAGGACAAAAGCTCACTTCTAGCTGCATCCTACCAAAAGGATGTGGCTATTAAACAAAGCTCTCATCCAAGAGCACAGGCCAAAAGGGTTAGGGACACAAGCTCATCCCAAACTTACACTAGAAAGAAGAAATCCAAAACAACTGGGGATGCACAGGGCACACACACAGTGCAAACTGGTGCTAAAGACACAGTCCCTGCACCTTCTCAAATTCAGATTGATGTGGCTCCAATAAATGTGGAGTCACAGCCAAAATCTCTTATAATAGAAGCCACTGAAACACCATACTCACCAACTAACTCACTGGAAGTAGATATAATAAACACTTCAATTCCTGATTCCCCTTCTTTAACTCTGTTGGGGAAGCCAAAATCTAGTGCAAGTGAGCATAATCTTTTAGATGATTTGTTGGCTCACTTGCCAATTCTTTTAGATACTATTGTGACATCTGTGCCTCAAATAACTTCAATCAACACAGAGTCAACAATAGTTTCTTTTCCCACCTCATTCATTTCTACTCTCTCGATGGATATTACTCATCCGTCGAGGAGTGACTGTATCCCGATGGATAAGCTTAACAGCAGTTATCCGTCGGATAGCTTTACCACTCACCCAACGGATATCACTTATCCGTCGAGTGTCTCTGCACAACTTCAAACTTCAATTATCTCAAGCGCAGAAGATTTAGTGGTAATACAGTCACTCTTAGGACTGAGAGAGGAGAGTGCATTGAGTGAGAGGCTGGGTTGCTCCCAGGCAAAAGGAGAGGAAAATAGTGAATCTCAGCAATCCATTTCTTCAGGATTGGCAAAAGTGAGTGAGAGGAGTCCCACCTTAGTAGGTAAAGGTGAGGGTGTGAGGGTGGGGAGCCAGGGTGAGACCCTGATACAACAAAAGAGAGAATATGAGAGAAAGGCAGGTACAGGAGAAATAAGGATGGATCCAGCTATTGCTAGTGAGTCAATGATTGTGGATGATGCTGAAAAGGAAAGACAATTTCAGCAACATTACAAAGCTGAAATTGATAACATTTCCTTGGAAGCTGACACTTTTACTCATCTTGTGTCAGCCTATCAATTGTTGGCTGCTCAGGGCAATGTGGAGGCAGAGCAGACTTTGAATTTAGTGCACACCACAGAATCTCTTCAAAGAGATAAAGCTGTTGTCAATAGGATGCCTTCTCAAGCTGGAGAGCCATCTGAAGAATTTGGAGTAAATTCTAATGATGATGACTCTGGTTCTTTGGATGGAAGCATGAACTTAGGGGGAACTGAAGGTCCAAGTTCTGCTTTAAGTTTACCTGAATGAGCATGGGCAAATGAATCTATACTAGGACAATTTGAGGTGTCTTTGGTCAAACAAGTAATGGCTATTCAAAAGGCCCTTCAGGAAACTTCAGATGCTGGTACCAAGGCTGTTCTTCAAGCTCACCTAGACTCTCTACATCTAATGAAGATCCATCACTTAAGACAGAATCTCAGTGTGGATGAATTGAAAAGAGATATAGCTGACTTGAAGACCTATAACTCTGAGAAGCTGGATTCAGTAATGCCATATGGTACCATGCAAGATCTACTACTAAGATTGAGGAGTGAATCAAACTCTGAAAAGAAGCTAGCCAAGCTGGAAAACAGAGTTCAAATTATTGAAGATTCAGTGGCTATTCTTCTTCAAAATCAACAGACTCAGACAAATCTTCTCATGCAACTGGCTAAAGCACAAGGCCTAACTCCTCAACTTGATGATAACAAAAAGGGGGAGAGAGAATCAAATAAGGGGGAGAAAGGACCAACAGAGGGGGAGAAACTTTAAGTGCAAATCAGCAAAGTAATTATACCTTCAATTACTATCTCCAAGCCACCAGTTGCAGATGGTATAGATCTAATTGAAGCAGCAACAGAAAATTTGAAAGTTGCTGAAAAAGGAAAGTTGAGTTTAATCAACTTGAAAAAGATTGATGAGGAAATTCAGAAAAAGTTTGAACTAGTCAAGGAGCCAGTTAAGTCAGCCATCCATCACTCTCATGTCAAGCCAATCAGTGTGAATGAGATGAGCATGAACTATCTGGAGAAAGGACAATCTTCCTGCATCAAATCACAAAAGGCTGAAATAATTCTTAAAACAAGGGAAAATTATCCAAAGTCATCTTTGAAGAATCCCTTGGACACTGTGTATGAGACACCCAAGCCTGATGAAAAGAAGCTTCTATCAAGATCCATTGTCTTCTATAAAGATCCAGCTGATTCAGCCTCAAAAAGGAGAATTGCCAAGATATTCAGAAATGGAAAGGAAATTTGTGTGGTAGCTGGACATCCACAATTTGCTCAAGCAAAGAAAGAAGAGAAAGCAAGATTAAAGAAGGAAAAGAGGTAAGCTGCTCTAGATGCAAAGAAATCTAAACAGAAGAAAGACCAGATTGTCATCCTGGCCAAGCTACAGGCTGTAAACTCTTCTCAACAAATTCCCTCTCAACCATCTGAAGCTGCTTAATCGAAGAAGAAGATTGAAGAACAGAAGAAATCCCCAAGAAAGAAATAATTGGCTAGAAGAACAAAAAGGAAACTGGATGTTGTTGACAAGAAATTGAAAGATCAATTTCCTAAGGAATCCACTCAAGCTAAAACTCAAGCATTAAAGCCCTCTGTGGTATTTGAAGACATAAGGTGGTGGACCCCTACAAGAACATACATGGAGAGCCTATTGTGCCAAAGGATGAGCCAATAGAGTGGGATAAATTACCAATTCCTGACTTTAACTTGCCAATCCTTACTAAGCCAAAAAGGACAAAATCAAGGGCAGTCAAGAAAGTGAAGCTGTCACCTCTCAAATCCAAGTTAGTAGTTAAAGCTCAACCCAAGGTCAACAGCGGAGACTACTTGTACTTGTGTGACATCAAAGAATTCTCAGATCTAAACCTTTATCTGGAGGAACTGGATGAAGTAAGGGAAATTGATGCATACAGAAACCTACCTGAAAGGTTGGTGTTCAAGTACAAAGGAGGAAGGGAGATTCAGTGGCCTCTTCACAGGATACTTCAAGAAAGCCAAGCTGTGTTGATCAAAGTCTATTCATCCTTCAAGAAAAACTTTGGGTTCAATATAACTGCAAGAGGACTAGTATTGAAGAAGATTGAAGAGCTGAGGAGTGTTAGAGCTAAAGATGCACTCCCAAAGACTCTAATCATCCCATACACAGGGAGAAGAGTGCATCTGAGGCCCTACTGGCTGATGGAATTGATGGATGACAAGGGTGTGAGAAGATTCTTCAGACTAGAAGACCAATTTAGTATCTCTAGCAATGAGACTCTCTTGGAGATGCAAGAAATGCTAGATCTCTCAGAATCTGATGAACTAGAATTCCACAGGCAGCTCCAAAATCAAATTGAAGAAAACAACAGAAAGCTTGGAAGAAGATCCAGACCTTCAAGAAACTAGAAAAACCTGCTCAGGATAGAGGAGCATCTTGAACTGAATGTGAGCCAAAACTTGTACATTTTGTTTAATTGAAGCACTTTCAGTTTTATCTACTTATCTTTAAAGATATATGTTTAGGATGTTTTGTTATCATCAAGTATCTCTTAATTTATGGCTACAATTCCAGTAGACATAAATTGGGGGAGATTGTTGTGAATATGTTGTGTACTTGATGATCACTTAAACAAAACATCTAAGTAGATATTACTTAGTGAAATAATGTAGCACTCGACGGATAAAAATTATAGTCCCGACGGATAACTCATTATAGTCCCGACGGATGATTAACTTATTATCCATCGAGTGAGTAGCTTATGTAATAATAAGTTTGTAGCACAGTGATGTATGCACCTTTGTATAGAATCCGTAGTAGCATATAAGTCATGTTGACTTTAACTAGATATGCAGAATAGGTTGATTAATTGTACATAAGTAATGTCTTGTAATTCTGTATAAGTGAAATGAAGTCAAGTGCCAAAATAGCTACCGACGGATGATTAACAAAGCCTTCAACGGATGATCAAATGACTATCAACGGATGTTTAATATAGCAGTCGACGGATGATCAATTGAGTCATCGACGGATGATCTGAAAGTCGACGGATGACCATATCAAGAATTCAAACATCAGTTGAACAGTGAAAGCTGACACACAGCCGTCGAGTTGGATACAAACACATTGTGGAAGCCCATTAACTAGGTAATAGAGGACGAAAAGCAGCAAAGATTAAGACTGTTAGATTTTATATTTGTTCAGTCTTTTTGACTTTGTAATCTTGGTATTATATAAACCAAGAGAGTAGCAAATAGAAAAATAACTGAGATAACTAAGAGAAACACAAAAACAGAGAAATCTTTGTAAGCAGAATCTTGAGCATTTCCTGTAAACTCAGTAGTTCATTTGTAAGCAGCTGTGGGCATTTCTTCACACAGAGTCCTCTCGATATATTATATATATATCTCTGGTGGAATTGTTTAAATCCACCAGAAAGTTTTTAAAGACTCTTGTTTTTAATTACTTATGTTTTGATTCATTTAAGTTTACATTCCGCATTGTACTAATCAAAACAAATATATCTATAATCGAGTTAAACATTTTTATTTCAAGAAAAAGGTTCAAGAATTCCATTCAACCCCCTTCTGTAATTCTTGCTATATTTTTAAGGGACTAACAAAACTCTTAATGGTTAATTTATTAAAAATGGTGGAGCCGAGGGTACACGAGCGACTTAAGTGAATCGTTAAGCGCTAAAGCGAACGTTAGGGTTCAATTGGTTGAAGTCTAGTTTCTTAAGCGACCGGGGTTTAATTCCGACTTATGTTGTTGTTCATAGGTTATCGGACCCACTCTAAGCTTAAGTCTATCCGGGAGCACTCAGGAAAGTTTTCTACCCGTTATACTGTTGTTGTGATGTATACATATGTATATGCATTATCTTGTGATAGATGCATGATGGTTAATTAGGAAATCTTGCGATATATTGGAGCATGTGATATGGTATATATGCATATCTGTTTCGTAATCTTGATATATATCTGTTGATTCAATTGCTTATAAGTTGCATAATACCTATGCTATAGATAAGCAGTAGTTGCGTATACCCTTAGTATAGGGGACCCAAAGGTGAATATTTTCTAAAACCGGGATTTGATGTTCCCGAGTATATTATTTATATATATTTATATATATATATTGATATAGTTTTCAAAACTATTTATCGAATAAGTTTTATTCGATAACTTTATTTTATTTAATGAATATTAGTTGAATATTCATTCGAGGACTTATGACTCCGTTTATTTTATTTAATGAATATTATTTTGAATATTCATTCGAGGACTTAAGACTCCGTTATTTTAATTAATGAATATTAGTTGAATATTTATTCGAGGACTTATGACTCCGTTTATTTACTAATTAATATTCTTTATTTTATTAAAGAATAATGTTTCGATAATCAAACTTATTTTCGATTATTCAAATAAAGATCATACTTTCGTATAAGTATATTTTTGGTTATTTAATATCCATTTCAAGTATGAGTTTTAAAACTTTTACTTCAATTATTTTTATAAGGATTATCCTTATGGGAATATTATTTAAATAATAATATTCAGATATTTTCTAATATATCGGGACTGATTTATTTCATTAAATCAGCTTTACTCCAAACATTCTTAAAAATGTTTTCGAGTCTTCAAAATGATTTTAAAAGTTAGAGCGGATCCCAAAACTCGTTTTCAGATTTAAGATCTTCCTTTCGAAGGAGACTTGAATATTCGCTCAAAAATCTTGGGGATCCGGCTCTGTGATGTATTTTATATTCGCAACGAGGTTGTTGTTTTGAGAAAACAATTTGATTACTTGCCCAACGTTCGAGAAGTAAGTCCATCTAATTGAGTCGGCATAAGTGACAGGCCGGGGTACCGTCTATGAAGGTGTAAGAGGCTGGGTGACAGTCCATCCACGCGTGAGTGGCCGGGTAACGGTCTAGCGCGAGGTCCTAATGCGGCCAGGGTGATGACCGGCGAGGAATTCATCCATCTACAGTAGAAAAGGTTACTTATTGGTATCTTTGCCTGATCAGAAAGATATCGGGTTTATGCCAAAATTCTTTTCTTGCCAAAATTCATTGGATATTACAACTCTGTTCATACTTTACATGACAGAGGTTTTCAGGAAATGTATGAGAGATATATATGGATATATATCGGGACTTAATGAAGTATCTCGTAACTTCATTTCATTCAATAATATTTCAAAGATTGAATCTATTCAAGTCTTATCGTGTAGTCTCATCTGGGTGATGAACTTTTGAAACTAATTATAACTTGAACAATGGTAGTTCAAGTAGTATTCAGAAAGGTATAAGTATATTGGAGTATCTTGTAACTTCATCTTTTAAACTTATATCTAGTAAATGATTATCTTGTGCATGTCAAAGATTTTCAGAAAAACGTTGAGACAAGGTTAGATATATGAGATCACCTTGCAACGATATTTTTATACAGTTATAAACTGGAACTCTGTGTATATTATACATGTTAGAGGATTTCAAAGATTGTGAAAAGTATATATGTATATATATATACTGAATATTTTGCGACTTGGTCGCGTTAAGATATCAGCTTGGTTCATTTCTTCTTGACCAAGACTTTCATGAGTACTATGAGAATGCTCATATATTGTTAATTATTATACATATTATTTTGGTGGGCTTGTTGATCACCCTTTCTTTCTTCTTTCATCACACAACAACAGATAGAAAAGATGAACATGACCAAGCTTCCAATTCGCAAGCGGTTAGGAAACGTTCCGCAGTTTTCTGGAAGCGTTGATGCCGCCGTAGCTGAGGTAGGAACTACCAATAGGCTAGGCTTTCAACTATTGATGAACCAGACTTATGTATATTATGAATTGTAATAATGGCAAAGAATATGTAAATTTATTCAGAAACCCTTTTGAGGTGTAATGACTTATAATTGTGGAATAAAATGACTTGTGTTATTGTTTGGTATTCATCTCTGAGACTATAACTTGTGGTGTGTGTGTATATTGTGGGGTCACAGTACGCAGTAGTTGGTTGATTATTAAGATTAAGTATTATTAAGGGAAATGGAACTCGTGACAACCCGGATCCCCGACCCCGGATTTGGGGGTGTTACACGGATGATGATTTGACATCCATCGAGTGAGTAGCTTATGTAACAATAAGTCATGTAGCACATTTCTGCAAACACCTTTGTATAGATTCTGTAGTAGCATATAAGTCATGTTGACTTTAATTAGATATACATAATAGGTTGATTAATTGTAAATATAAGATGTCTTGTAATTCTGCATAAATGAAATGAAGTCAAGTGTCAAATAGCTACCCGATGGATGATCAACAAAGCTACCCGACGGATGATCAACAAGGCAACCCGACGGATGATAATCATGTACCCGACGGATGATCAATTCAAACATCTGTTGACAGTGACAACACAGTCACATGCGTCAGGTGTTTGCAAAAGGAATGTGGCAGCCTATTCAGCTGGGTTTTTGAGAACAAAGAAGCATTGCCATTTCCATGCTATTATGAAGATATTCAAAGATGCTGGAATAAAGTAGTGAAGCAGCATGGTATTAGACTTGATAGGTTTTGTTTTATTATCTTGTCTTATTACTATGTAATCTTGGTGATATATAAACCAAGAGTAGCAAGTAGAACAACAACAAGACTAAGCAAATACATTCTCAGAGAAACAATTGTAAGCTGTATCATGTAGCATTTCTCTGTAAGTTTAGTTGTTCATATTTATAAGCAGCTGTGAGCTATTCAAGCTTCACAGGGTTCTCTTGATATATATATATATATATATGGTGGATACATTCAAATCCACCGGAAAGTTTTTAAAGATTTGTGTTTTTATTTACTTGTGTTTTGATTTATCTAACTCTTCATTCCGCACTTTGCAAATCAAACACTTATATATTATTAAGTTAGAACCATTTTCATTAATCTCAAAAAGTAGCCAGAATTACATTCAACCCTACCTTTTATAATTCTTGTTGTATTGTTAGGGAATAACAATTGGTATCAGAGCAAGCTCTTGAAGCACAAAGAGTTTAAAGATCACAACAAACAGCAAGATGAACAAGAAGGATGTTGGAGTCAAGATTCCTACTCTGGACAAAGATAATTACCATCACTGGAAGGTAAAGATGAATCTTCATTTACTTTCTCAAGATAAGGCCTATGTGGATTGCATAGAGAGAGGTTCTCATGTACCAATGAGAGCTACAACTGGAAATGAGCCATCAGTTCCCAAGCCAAGTCATGAATGGTCAGATGCTGATATTGAACAAGTCAGGAAAGATAAGAAGGCCATGAATATCTTATTCAATGGAGTTGATGGTGACATGTTTGACAACATCATCAATTGTAAGACAGCCAAGGAGGTTTGGGACACCATTCAAATAATTTGTGATGGCACTGAACAAGTTAGAGAAAACAAGATGCAGTTACTAATTTAGCAATATGAGCATTTCCACTGTGAAGAAGGTGAAACCCTCACTGATATCTTTAGTAGATTTCAAAAGCTACTAAATGCTCTGAAGCTGCATGGAAGAGTCTACCAAACCAAAGATTCTAACCTCAAATTCCTGAGATCCCTTCCAAAAGAATGGAATCCAATGACAGTCTCCTTGAGAAATTCACAACAATACAAGGATTTTACACTAGAGAGACTATATGGCATTCTAAAGACTTATGAGCTTGAAATAGAGCAAGATGAAAGAATGGAGAAAGGGAGAAAGAAAGGAGGGTCCATTGCACCGGTTGCTGAGTTAGAGAAAGAAAAGGAGATGAAGATAGAAGCTGTTGAGTCTACTTCAAAGGTCTTTGAAAACAAGGGCAAGGGGCTGGTAGCAGAAAATGAAGATTCTTTGAGCCAAGATGATATGGATGATATTGATGAACATCTTGCATTTCTTTCTAGAAGATTTGCCAAGCTCAAGTTCAAGAAGAACTTTGGAGTAGCTAAGCCAAGTAGAAACATGGTGGATAAATTAAAATTCAAGTGTTTCAAATGTGGCTTGGCAGGGCACTTTTCCAGTGAGTGTAGAAAGTCAGATTCCAGCAAGAAGAAGTTTGAGCCTGTGGATTATAAACAGAAGTATTTTGAGTTGCTTAAACAAAAGGAAATGGCTTTTATTACACAAGAAAATGACTAGGCAGCAGATGGTCTGGATGAAGAAGAAGGTGTCAACTATGTCAATCTAGCCCTAATGGCCAAGTCTGATGAAACAGAGACAAGTTCTTCAAGTAATCAGGTAATCACCACTAACCTTGCACATTTATCTAAAGCTGAGTGTAATGTTGCAATACATGACATGTCTACAGAATTATATCATTTGTGTGTTATACTTAAGTCCCTCACTAAGGAAAATGCTAAAATAAAGAAAACAATTTGTTTTTAAGTTAGAGGAATAATGTGCTAGAGTCTCAATATATTGAATTTGAAAAATTGAGAATAGAATATAAGATTGCTAAGGATGAATTAACTAATTCCTTGAAGAAAGAAGAGATTTTGAAGAAGCAGCTTGAACGAGAACATGAGGTGATTAAGGCATGGAAATCATCTAGAGATGTCCATGCTCAAATCACCAAAGTTCAAGGTATTGAATCCTTCTGTGATGCAGCCTGGAAAAAGAGTAAAGAGAAGCTAGAATCCAGTTTGGTTGAAGGATTGCTAACAGATGTAGACTCGACGGATGATGAGAGTCATCCGTCGGATAATCAAAAAGGTTATCCGTCGAGTGACATAAATCCTCATCCATCGGATGTAAGCAAACATGTGAGTAAAGCCAAACTTGCCAAGTTAAATTAAAAATATGGATATTTCCAAAAACTTTATTTTAGGAGAATCTAGTCAAGTGGAGAAGGAGAAGAAAGTGAATGTTGGTCATATGTCCATCAAGCAATTGAATGACAGACTAGAAAAGATTGAGGTTAAAATAGGGGCAAAAAACAAAAATAATAGAAATGGTAAAGTAGGGATTAACAAACATAACAACTACACACCAGATAAATATGCTCCAAGAAAAATCTGTGTTAAGTGTGGTAGTGTTAATCACCTATCTGTTAATTACAAACTTGCCATGCCTACTTCCATGAATGTACCACCTTCTTTTCCCAACATGAGTGTTATGCATTCTATGCCTATGAATGCTATGTCTACACAGAATATGAATGCATAGTTTGCTAATATGCCATTTGCACCTAATCCTTATTATGCTGCATTTTGTATGCCTCAAATGCCATTTAGCATGCCCTACTGGAATAACATGTTTGCAAATAACATGCCATTTCTTGTTAATCAAAATATGCATAATAATTATATTTTGAAGAGAAAGAAAGATTTTGTCTTTCAATATGAATGAGTTTTTGTAAAAGTATTGATCACTTAGGGTAAAGTCTAAGCAATTCTCATTCATGTCAAAAGCTCCACAATCTATCTTTATAAAACTATTACCAACAACATTGTTTATTGATAAATAATCTTAATAAGAATGACTATGCTACTGATTTCAAATTGTAGTGAATCTGTCAGATATAGAAACTCATATAAATTTACTAGAACTTCAAATCTCACAATTATCTGCAACAAAATATTAACAATATATCACTGACTGATACTTGTTAAGTACTTTAGATATCAATAATTATGTTGCATCCTATTTTAAATATTAAAATAAGATATCAATGAATTAAATACCAATTATCTATTAAAAAGTCATCAGCATTCAATTTCATATATCATACAATTGTTAACTCCTAACGACTGCGATATCTCAAACAATATTGGTTCGATAAATAAAGTAACATTAACCAACATTGACTTGTTTGCATTCTTAGAAACATATTCTAAGTTCTATATACATTGATCCATTGAGTATTGCATCTGTTAGGTCACACAATACTATAGAAGGGGGTTGAATATAGTGTTTATTGTTGGGTTTCGAAGGCATAAAACGCAGCGGATAACGTAAATAAAACAAAATTTTCAAAACCCAAAAACAGGATCCATGTATAATTATGGGCAGATTATGGAGATAACGAATCATACCTTTCAAGAGCTTAACTTTCACGAACTCAACGGAGATCCTAGCTATCACGCTTTGTGTCTACCTCTCGGAGAAACACCTCTATGGTATCCACACGAGCACCTTCAAGAACGTCTCACGAACTTGACTACGGAATGGATGTACTAGCCTCCTTCTTGACGATCTGAATTGCCTCTGCCTCTCTTTGCTGCTAGGGTTTTCTAAAAAACGTACAAGCCTCTTTAACCTATCATTATGTATTTATAATGGCTGATTAAAAAGGCCCATAACAGCAAAGCCCAACCCTAGTAGGTATTGGATTAAATAATAAAAACGAATTTCTATTATTTAATTAATAACTAAGTCATACTTCATTATTATGGGCAAAAAACATTCCTTTTAATTCGAATTTATATTATCTCAATTAAGTCTTACTTAATTATAATAAAATTCAAATAATTATCAATTAATTTAAATCCATAATTTAAATAAATTATTCCATTAAGTGCTCTATTTGTGCGACCCTATAGGCTATTATTTAATTGGCAATAATTTTATTCTCTAATAAAATTATAAACAATGAGCGGTATCTAGTAATACATCATTGTTACCCAATTAAACAATAATTAAATCGTGATTAGATAAAACCTTTCGTGATTAATGTTTTTCATGTAATATAATCCCTTTAACCATACATATTATAGATTAAACTCGAGGCATGTATTTAGTCATCCTCTTCAACATTTAATCCGGGTTTACTTGATCCATGAGTAGATTATCGACACAAATCATTATTTGAGCATGGCCATGCTTTTATAATCTCACTCAATCAAGAGGCCAATAATATCTCTCCTAATTATAGGAGGGTTAAATCCTTTATCTATCATTCATATTTCTCATACGACTCATGATATACCCGATGTCCACTTTTATCATCACCCGATCAAAAGTAACTTTTAATGTAGTCAAAGTATATTAATCCTCGTATAGAAATTAAATGATTTCAATTCAAAGGATCGTTACACCATTATCACTGTGAGTCTTTCTTATGACTTTATTAAACATGAAGAATCTCATTGTGGGTCTGTCCAGTACCATGTACTCTCACATGTACCTATATATTGACGTTAGTATCCCCATACTTATAACCAATGAGATGTGGTTATCTTGTCAAACAACATACTAGTCTATCTATGTATTATTATTGTCCTATATAATAATACTCGACTAGGGACCTTTAAGAATATAATATATTATATAATCTCAAGTTCAAGTCATGTACTTAAACTATACAATTTGTATCATGATTCTAAGGACATTTATTATGCTAAAAAAATATCGCTGTAATTAAGGTCATAATAAATAAATTTATTGAATGATCAACTGACATAAAGATTATAAAAGAATAATGTATTGCCTCTAGGGCACCTACACTAACAATCTCCCACTTGCACTAGAGCCAATCACCCATATATCTAATACCCATGGAACTAGTGTGACCATCGTGCTTCTGCTGCGACAAGCCTTTGGTTAGTGGGTCTGTAATGTTATCATTTGTGTGCACTTTACATATGTGTATATCACCCCTTTCATTAATCTCTCGAATAAGGTGAAATCTCCTGAGTATATGTTTAGCCCGGGAGTGTGATCTAGGTTCTTTAGCCTGTGCAATGGCTCCATTATTATCGCAGTATAGATCAATGGGATCTGCGATCGATGGAACCACTCCCAAATCAGAAATGAACTTTCGAATCCAAACAGCCTCCTTAGCTGCTTCACAAGCTGCAATGTACTCAGCCTCCATTGTAGAATCAGCTACTGTTTCTTGCTTTGAACTCTTCCAGCTTACAGCACCTCCGTTTAGACAAAACACAAAACCAGACTGTGATACAGTATCATCTCTGTCTGTTTGGAAACTTGCATCGGTGTAACCTTTTACAACGAGTTTCTCTTCTCCTCCATACACCAAGAATGAATCTTTAGTTTTTTTCAGGTACTTAAGAATATTCTTAACTGCCGTCCAGTGACCTTCACCCAGATTAGACTGGTATCTGCTCATCATGCTCAAAGCATACGAGACATCTGGGCGAGTACATACCATTGCATACATGATAGATCCAATTGCTGAAGCATATGGAACTTTATTCATGTGGTCCTTCTCATCCAATGATTTCGGACACTGGTCCTTGGAGATCGTTATCCCTTGAGACACGGGGACATATCCCCTTTTTGCATTTTGCATTCCAAAATGATGCAAAACCTTATCAATGTATGTGCTCTGACTTAGACCGATCATCCTTCTAGATCTTTCTCTATAGATCCTCATTCCTAGAATGTAGGATGCCTCTCCTAAGTCTTTAATGAAGAAATTTCTCCCTAACCAAGTCTTAACAGCCTTTAGAGAAGGTATGTCATTCCCCATTAGTAGTATATCATCAACATATAGTACTATGAATGCCACATAGCTCCCACTAACCTTCTTGTAAACACACGGTTCATCTTCATTTTGAACAAAGCCATACTCTGTGACTATTTCATCAAAACGGATATTCCATCTCCTAGAGGATTGCTTCAATCCATAAATGGATCGACGCAATTTACATACCTTTCCAGCATTCCTTGGATCGACAAAACCCTCAGGTTGTGTCATGTACACATTCTCTTCAAGGCTTCCATTAAGGAAGGCTGTTTTGACATCCATTTGCCAGATTTCATAATCATGGAATGCTGCAATGGCAAGTAAAATCCTTATAGACTTGACCATAGCCACTGGTGAGAAAGTTTCATCATAGTCAATACCATGAATTTGTTTGAAACCTATTGCAACCAGCCTAGCTTTATAGGTCTGAACATTTCCATCCATTCCCTTTTTCTTCTTAAAAATCCATTTGCACCCTATGGGTTTTACCCCTTCAGGTGGATCAACCAAAGTCCATACTTGGTTTTCGTACATGGAATCTATCTCGGATTTCATGGCTTCAAGCCATCTCTTAGAGTCTGGACTGTTCATAGCATCTTGGTATGTGAGAGGCTCATCTTCATCTATGAGCATCAAATCACCACACTGAGTCATGAGAAATCCATATCTCTCTGGCTCATGGCGAAATCTACCAGATCTACGAACAACATGTATTTGTTAAGCATTATCATTATTCTGCTCTTGTTCCACTTCAGGTTCAATGCTATTTTGCGGTTCTCGATCTTCATCGAGATCTATAGTTCTCCCACTGTTTCTTTTGGAAACAAAATCTCTTTCCATGAAGACAGCATCTCGAGCAATAAACACTTTCTGCTCAGAAGGACTATAAAAATAATACGCCTTTGTTTCATTAGGGTATCCTATAAAAATGCACTCTTCGGATTTAGGTCCAAGCTTGTCAGATTCTTGACGTTTCACAAACGCCTTACATCCCCAAACTTTCATAAAGTTCATGCCTGACCGTTTCTCCTTCCATATCTCATATGGAGTCTTTTGAACCTTCTTAGTAGGAACACGGTTAAGTGTGAAAGCCGCTGTTTCTAGAGCGTAACCCCTGAAACTAATTGGAAGATCTGCATGACTCATCATCGATCGCACCATGTCCAACAAGGTGCGATTTCTCCTCTCTGAAACTCCATTCCATTGAGGTGTTCCTGGCGGAGTGAGTTGTGATACAATACCACACTCTTTCAAATACTCTCTAAATTCGGTGCTTAAGTATTCACCCCCACGATCGGATCGTAAGATCTTAATACTTGCATCTCCGCCAATTTGCTTCTCTACTTCAACCTTGTATTCTTTAAATTTTTCAAAAGAATCGGATTTGTTCTTCATAAGATATACATATCCATATCTACTGAAATCATCAGTAAATGTTATGAAGTAGTAGTAGCCTCCTCTAGCCATTACACGCATTGGGCCACATACATCACTGTGTATTAGCTCCAAACGTTTAGTGGCCCTTTGACCCTTACCAGTGAAAGGGGCTTTAGTCATCTTACCAAGCAAACAAGATTCGCATTCTTGGTATGATTCAAAATCAAACTTATCCAAGTATCCATCCTTATGTAATTTGGATATGCGTTTCTCATTTATGTGGCCTAGACGACAATGCCAGAGGTATGTTTGATTTGAGTCATTCATTTTAAGTCGTTTATTTTCTATATTACAGACAGGGTTATCTAAAGCAAGAACATATAAACCATTAAATAAACGCGCAACACCATAGGTTAAATCATTCAAAGCAAAAGAGCAACTGTTGTTCTTTATTGTAAACGAAAAACCTTTCTTGTCCAAACAAGAAACAGAAATAATGTTTCTGCGAATCGCAGGCACGTAAAAACAGTCTTCTAGTTCTAAAACAAGCCCAGAGGGTATAGATAAATAATAAGTCCCTACAGCTAAAGCAACAACTTTTGCTCCATTGCCTACTCATAGGTCCACTTCTCCCTTAGCCAAAGTTCTACTTCTCTGCAGGCCCTGCACATTTATACAAATGTGAGAAGCACATCCAGTATCAAATACCCAAGATGTAGAAATAGACAATTTGACTTCTATAACATAAATACCTGATCCAGAAATCTGAACTGCTTTCTTTTTCTTCAGATCCTCCAAGTAAATTGGACAGTTTCTTTTCTAGTGACCATCTTTCTTACAGTAGTGACATTCATCCTTGGCCACACCACCTTTAGGCTTTAAAGCCTGTTTGGGACCTGACTTTGGCTTGGGTGTAGAATCAGATCCAATCTTCTTCTTACCCTTCCATTTGCCATTTCCTTTGGCCTTACCTTTATTTCCCACCATCAGTATAGGAGCAGGTTCAACTGTCTTCATGTTGGTCTCATATGTTCTCAACATATGCAACAATTCAGTAGGTGTTTTGTAAAATTCATTCATATTGTAGTTCACAACAAACTGAGTGAATTTGTTGTTCAAAGAATTCATGATTAGGTCAATACTAGTTTCTGGACCAATCGGGAAACCCAAAGTTTCAAGGTACTCAATGTAACCAATCATCTTCAGAACATGTGGGCCAACTGGTTCACTCGCCCCTTGTTTGCAATTAAAAAGTGACTTACTCGTGTTGAACCTTTCTTGACGAGTTTGGCTTGCAAACATGCTTTGCAAGTGCTCATTGATAGTATATGCATCCATATGCATATGCTGTCTTTGAAGCTCAGCACTCATAGTTGCCAACATAAGACATGCAACATCATTTGCATCATTCTCATCCCTTGTGCGTGCTGCTCGTTCATCAGCAGTAGCACCCTCAGGAAGGGGGCCTGGAGGAGGAATATCAATGACATGAAGCTTGCGCTCCTGCCTGAGGACAATCCTCAAATTCCTCTGCCAGTCTAGGAAGTTGTTTCCTCCTGTCAGCTTGTCCTTCTCAAGGACTGAACGTACGGATAGTGTGTTTGTGTTGTTTGCCATTACTCAGTATCTACAATAATAAAAGTGCAAAATAAACATTAGATTGTCTGAGTTAAAATTTTATGTTCATATGATTATGATATATTCATAATACATCTCCCACTATTTTTTTATCAAATTAATAGCCCTAACTATTAATTCGGAAAGTATATCCCATAAATCTTTCTAGTGAGCCAAGATCCATATTTCGTCATATTCTAAGTCAACCACTGGTATCCTTAAAACATGATTATTTAGGTAGACAACAGTTGTCAATTATATCATATATAATTCTTGGATAATTTGGTGAACAACAATTGATCTTATCTATCTAATAGATTTTTAACCAAACTCTATGCTTCTAAGTTCATAATAGTTGAATATAACCGTTTATATTCACCTTATTATGATGACTCAGTTAAGTTAGACCCAATGATACAACGTCCGAATATAACCGTTTATATTCGTCGCATTTCACCATGATAGATAGGAGTCCCCTGCCACTGACAGCCCTTCCCCTTATCGATCTAGGATTTAATGAGTGTTCATTCATTGGAAAGCATCTGATTAAAACTTAATATTTTTACTTAGGGATTTTTAATTTAGAACGATCATGATCCCATCATAAAGAGATTCCCAATTTTTCCTTGAATAAAATACTTCAAATCAATACTCGTCAATGGTTTGATTTCCAGGTAGTGGAGGAGTCATATCGGTCTCGCTTAAAACCCACAACCTTACAAGTTCTATGAACCCGTTGTTGACAAAATCGCCCCATGTCAGAAATAAAGAAAATTCGTATTTTATTCCGTGTTTCATAAACACAAGAATCTCATGATCGTTTGTTAATTTTAAATCTTGAGTCGTTACAGATTTTATCTTGTTTAAAGGCATGACATGTGTGATGTATCTAATACATACATGCATCATTAATCTAATTAAAACATGCATTTTCTACTCTACACATACTATTTATACATCATATGAAAAGTGCGTAAAGTAAACGTGCAATAGTTATGGCCCAATCCTATGTGATCTTTTCAGGCTAATGAAAAGATCAAGGTCAGTCTATGGTGTAAAAATAACTATTACATATGTCTTCTCTATTGCTTCCATTGTCTTCTTGGCCTCCATAGGATGCCTCCTCTTTCCCTTGTCCTTCTTGGATGTTACATTAAGAATTATACTAATGAACTTACAAAAGAACTCGAGTTACATTCGAGATAAAACAACTAAAAATAAAAACGACATGCAAGTCATATTTATTACAAACCAAAAGAATAAACCATTACAACTAAGGTCTTAAGGCCATAACTATGCACCATGCTCAAGTAACCATTAAAGAACATGATAGATCATATAAAGATGACATACTATTTATCACTTATCATGATCCAATCAAGAATAATAAATAAGTAAAGCATATGTTATAAACACAAATTAAAAACAAAACCCTAAGCATGCGGATAAACGTAAATAAAACAAAAATTTCAAAACCCAAAAACAGGATCCATGTATAATTATGGGCAGATTGTGGAGATAACGAATCATACCTTTCAAGAGCTTAACTTTCACGAACTCAACGGAGATCCTAGCTATCACGCTTTGTGTCTACCTCTCGGAGAAACACCTCTATGGTATCCACACGAGCACCTTCAAGAACGTCTCATGAACTTGACTATGGAATGGATGTACTAGCCTCCTTCTTGACGATCTGAATTGCCTCTGCCTCTCTTTGCTGCTAGGGTTTTCTCAAAAACGTACAAGCCTCTTTAACCTATCATTATGTATTTATAATGGCTGATTAAAAAGGCCCATAACAGCAAAGCCCAACCCTAGTAGGTATTGTATTAAATAATAAAAATGAATTTCTATGGTTTAATTAATAACTAAGTCATACTTAATTATTATAGGCAAAAAACATTCCTTTTAATTCGAATTTATATTATCTCAATTAAGTCTTACTTAATTATAATAAAATTCAAATAATTATCAATTAATTTAAATCCATAATTTAAATTAACTATTCCATTAAGTGCTCTATTTGTGCGACCCTATAGGCTATTATTTAATTGGCAATAATTTTATTCTCTAATAAAATTATAAACAATGAGCGGTATCTAGTAATACATCATTGTTACCCAATTAAACAATAATTAAATCGTGATTAGATAAAACCTTTCGTGATTAATGTTTTTCGTGTAATATAATCCCTTTAACCATACATATTATAGATTAAGCTCGAGGCATGTATTTAGTCATCCTCTTCAACATTTAATCCGGGTTTACTTGATCCATCAGTAGATTATCGAGACAAATCATTATTTGAGCATGACCATGCTTTTATAATCTCATTCAATCAAGAGGCCAATAATATCTCTAATTATAGGAGGGTTAAATCCTTTATCTATCATTCATATTTCTCATACGACTCATGATATACCCGATGTCCACTTTTATCATCACCCGATCAAAAGTAACTTTTAATGTAGTCAAAGTATATTAATCCTCGTATAGAAATATAATGATTTCAAGTCAAAGGATCGTTACACCATTATCACTGTGAGTCTTTCTTATGACTTTATTAAACATGAAGAATCTCACTGTAAGTCTGTCCAGTACCATGTACTCTCACATGTACCTATGTATTGACTTTAGTATCCCCATACTTATAACCAATGAGATGTGGTTATCTTGTCAAACAGCATACTAGTCTATCTATGTATTATTATTGTCCTATATAATAATACTCGACTAGGGACCTTTAAGAATATGATATATTATATAATCTCAAGTTCAAGTCATGTATCTAAACTATACAATTTGTATCATGATTCTAAGGACATTTATTATGCTAAAAAAATATCGCAGTAATTAAGGTCATAATAAATACATTTATTGAATGATCAACTAACATAAAAATTATAAAAGAATAATGTATTGCCTCTAGGGCACCTAACTAACATTTATACAATCAAATCGATTTCAAACACAAGTATGTAACAGTAATCAAGTATATTCAATATAATAAACTAATAGAACAGTTGTTCTCTCTCAGTGATGAACAAAATCACTAAGAGCTGTTAGGTTATAATATATAATCTTCCTCGTGAATGATAACACATATAGTGTAAACCCTAAGCTGTGTTTATATAGTACATAGTAACAAGATATCTTCTAATTGATATGGAATATAATTCTGTCTCCTAAAATATATCAATCAGATATCTTATACAAGTCTTCTAGTCTTCTAACTCTTCATGCATATCTTCTATTGTTTTAGTCATGATCATTTCCTGTAAATCGACTACTTTCCTTATCTGAAGTATCCACCCTGAAGGCCTTAAGTTCTGATATAAGTTCTGACTTCAGTAAGTTTTGATTTCCAGTAAGTCCTGATATTAAGTTTTGAAACTAACACAACAGATTAGACATGACATCACAAATATATCTAACAATCTCCGCCAACTTGTAAATTATGCAAAATATACAAGTTAATAGATTTGATGATGTCAAAAACATTTAAGTACAAATGCAATGAGAGTTTAATTAGACAACTAACTACAACTTACAGTCCTTGTAGCTTTTACCAATTTTGCTGAGTCAATCTGAATCCAAAGTGATTCTTGACAAAGTTTGATATCAGCTTTTCTTCTGTATTCCTCAGGACTTGAACTAGTGTATCTTTGACTTGCTTCAGTTCTTCATCTTGACTTCCAATCTGGTAGATTGCAATCCTAAGTGTTGAGATATGATTTCTTTCTAAACCATCACCAAATATGATCACCCTTGGATGAGAATAGTCTTCATTATAGCACAAACATTTCTCTTTTAGAATCACTTCAAGTTTAGCAGAATTTTTCTTCATTGGAATTTCACTTCCATCATCTTCAACTATGTTTGGTACAAATTCTGTAACCCTTGATCCATAAATTCTTGCTTTATCTCTTATGGTCTTTATGATGAAATTTGACCATCTCCTAGTAATCTCAGACTTTATCTCCAAAAGATAATGAAAGAATTGAAGTTCTTTCAGAGATTTATTCAGCACATCTGATTCTGACATTTGATATGTTCTTCCATCTTCAAGAAATAAAATCAGATTTTCTTTGACATTATGCTTATCATGAGCATCCAGTACCACTTGAACAAATATAACCTTATCAAGGTGTTTCTGTATAACTTCTTCAAGAGGTTTGTCAGTCAATAAAAATGGATCTCTTGTAAGTACTTCAACTCCTGTCTTGATCTTGGCTTCTTCAGAACCTAATCCAGCTCTGTCTCCTGCTTCTCTGGCTTTCAACCCAACAGTCATGAAATCATATAGCAGCTGGCTTTTCTTAGGATCTGATGGATTAACATTCTTCCATAGGAGTTTTCTCTTATCAATAACTGTCAATTTGTTCAAATTAACTTGAGCACTGTTAGAGGTTGATGTTTTAATGACATGATCAGAATTTTCTGTTTCTTCTGTAGGTTGCTGTTCTTCATTCTGAACAACTTGAGTTGTGTTAGAGGTTGTTTTAGATTCTTCAGTTATCTTCCTTCTTTTCAGATTTTGAACAGTTTCATCTACTGCAGCAGCATCATCAAATACTTGAACCAGTTTGCATACAGGTTTCATCAGGATTTAAGGAATCTTCATCTCCTGTGGCTTTGTTGGCCCTTTATCCTTGGGATCAACTTGTGATCTTTTCTTGGGCTTTAAAGCCTCAGAATTTGACCTTTTCCTTGATCACAATACCTTTTACCTTAGGCCTTGGAGGTTTCTTTGCGTCAGAAGCTTTAGACTTGAGATTTGTCTTCTCAGCTGCAAATCTAGCTTCCTCCTCCTTTAAAGTCTCTAAATCCATTCCAGGATTATGCTTGAGAAATAGTCTTCTAACAATTTCTTCATCAAGTGTCTGAATTTTAGGATATTTGTAGTAGACAATAGTCTGCTTTCCCTTTAGCTTCAGATTTTGTAAAAACTTCTGAAAGCCTTTAGATCCAGACTGAATCAGGATATCAGAACTTGACATCAGACTTTTAGCATGCACAACATCAGAACTTGACTTCTTCTGTGTAGAAGATTTGCTAACATCGGAAATTACTTTCTGTGAAGATTTTCCTTGACCTTTTCCTTGACCTTGACTCTGACCTCTACTCTTATCAGAGTTTCCCTGTTCATCACCTTTATCATCCTTCTTCTTCTTCTTCTTCTTCTTCAGTATTTGACTAGTTGAGCATTTAGACTTAACTTCCTTCTCCCCCTTTTTGGCATCATCTAGTAGTAGAGAGAGAGAGAAGAAGTTCCACTGAAGATTGATATTCATTCAGTTGAGCTTGTTGATAGGTTTGATTCTTCAAGACCACAGTAAGTTGGGCCTGTTGCTTTTCTTGAACTTTCTCAATAGCTTCAACTTTCTCATGAATAGGTCTAATAAACCTCTTTTTGTCTAGCTTGATCTCCATATCCAGCTTATCAGCCCTTTCCAGAAGTTTGTCAACTTTTTCATGAGTAATGGAGTGTTGACCTTGAAGGTTTTTAGTACTTAGAGCTGTGACTTTGAGTTGGTGCTTGAAATCAGAGTTTGTCAACAACTCATCAGCTTTTTCCATATCCTCTGTCAGAACTTTATTGCTTGGAATAAAATCAGATTCATTCCACTTCTTGGTCCACTCAACTCTTCTGTGAGTTTCTGCCCAAGGAACAGGAGCATCCTGTTCAACAAACTTTTGAATCAATGCCTCCTTTCCAAGAACTTAAGCTGGTGTGTTAACTGGAGCTGACTCTCCAGAATTTGCAAGAAACTCTTCATCTTCTGACAACACAAGTGTGCGTGTGGCTGTTGGAGATTCTGGTACAACTTCATCTATTTTCACATCCAAAAAGGGAGTATTTGGAACTTCAACATATAGTGGAGAAATAGGTGGAGTTTTCACTTGTCTTTGTGGAGCTTCCAGAAACAGGACATATGGAATTATCAGCTTTTGAAGGTCAATTTCAGGACTTAATCCTGAATCTTCAACTTAAAAATTTTATTTTATTGGAGAGACATGAGGTGTGATCATTGTATCCTGAACAGTATCTTCAGCCTGAGGTGCAGGTGGCAAAGCTTCAATCACTATTGGCTTTGATGAGATCAGAGATTTCTGATCCCCTTCCTCAGCTTCATTAGTATCCTCAGATGGAGGTTGTGCCGGATGCCTTCCTGCTCTCTTCTTCTTTGATCTTTTGGATGGTGGAGGAGTTGCTTGAGCAGCATTAGAACTTGAAGTTCTTTTCCTCTTTGCAATACTAGAACCCTCAGTTTCAGCTTCCTTTTGAGGAGTTACCTCTTTCTGAAAAATGTCTTGCTCAACTTCTATTTCCTTCTAAAAATCACATTTTCAGCTTCAACTGTCACAAGTTCTGATGCATGAACCTGGAATTGCTCCTCTTCTTCATCAAACTCATCCCTTAGTATCATCCTTCTTCTCCTTGGTGGAGATTTAGGAACATATTTTTCTTTTGAAGGTTTGGGTCTTGATGTTGTAGCAGATGGTTGTTGGTGAGATAATTGTGCTGGTTTGAAATATGTTCTGATGGTAGGTTGTGGTTGTGAAGTGGTAGGTTGTGTAGGTGCTGATGGAGGTTGGGATGGTTGTACATCAGGATATATGGCAGTATAGGTGTTTGGATCAGAGTTTACTAAGGCTTGTTTGACTGATTGAGGAATTTGGAGGGATCTTAGTACAGTCTTCTTATTATCAGTAGATAATAAGTCAGTGAAAGCCCTTTTAGCAAGTTTAAAGGGTTCAATTGTCTCACTAAAATTATGAGGTGCATCAGATCAACAGAAGCTGTATATAAGCTGACAGAATCTAGCAAAATAAACTGTGTTTCTATCTTCTGTCATTCTATCACCTATAAAACCTAGCACAGCACTGGCAAACTCAAAATGAGTTTGATGAATTAGAGCATACCCAATTTGCTGACTCAAGATTGGTATAACATCAAAATTGGAGCACTTGTTGGCAAAGGCCTCGGTGATGCAGTCGAAAAAGAAACTTCACTCCTACCTGATGTGGGGCCTCTTCAATTGTCCCAGCTTGGACAAAGATTTTTCATAACCAAGGGTTGCCATCATCTGTTGAAGAACTGGTTCCCCAAATTGTGAATTGTAAACACAGTTTTCTGGAAGATGTAAAGCTTGTCAAATAGTTGACAATGTAACCAAGTGTTCATCTTCCCCTGTTGTAAATATGATGCTTGGGAACCCATCTTTTCCACCATCATCATAAACACCACTCCTTCAAAACTCCAGTACTTGAGTTCTTGAGAGTGCTTCTGGCTGGGTCAAAGCATACCCAATCTCACTTCGAGAGAGAAAGTCTTGTATGGAGTCACTACACCATATATGGGCTATTGCAACCCCAAAAAAGTGTAGTAAAAGATACCAAATATGTTACAATAGAGGTTTTTGCAACATTTTTACTAAAATTCGGCGTTGCATTTACTTCCGTTGCAATAGAAACCTATAGGAACATTTTTTGGACTTATTGCAACATTTAAATGTGTCACAATAACTCGCTTTATTACAACATTTTTGCCAGTTTTAGCAACATATTGATGGTGTTGCAATAAAATACTGCAACACTTTCCTGTAACATTTTGGAGTCTAAGTGTGACAAAAGTCAATTTATTGTAACATTTTTATGTAACACTTTTTCCCTATTGGCATAATTTATCATTTTTAGCAACATTTTACTGCAACACTTGTGTTCCTATTGTAATGCTTTTAATAGTTTTAGCAACATTGTAGTGCAACACTTGTGTTCATATTGTAATGCTGTTTAATAGTTTTAGCAACATTAATTTGCAACACTTTTTATTACTCTAAGTTGCAATATCCTGTTTGAAATGTCAAAAACCATCCCAAAATCACATAAACCTGATTTCACATTTCTTGCAAATCTAACAAAGTACAAGTCAATAAAGCCCAAACAAAGTTGGCTTATACCACAAGATCATCTTGCATCTAGCAAGTAATAAATCCAAAGTCGAAATACATAATCAACGTACACATCATAAATCTAGATAAAGCTAATTAGTCTTTCATGTCTAAGTAGCAACATACCAATAGTACACATATTTTAAATAAAAATACAGATAGGATATTTTTTTAGGAACTCATCAAAATTTGTAATTTCTGCAGAGAATTTCAAGCCTTGCTGTTTTGTAGGCAACGAAAGATTCTCATTAATCATCGTATTCTGATGGAACAAACTAATGTGCCCCCACTGCACAAACTCTTATATTCCATACCACTGAGTCCTCTTTGTATTCACTTCTTCCCTACTGCAATAGTCCTTGGAATGGCCAAATTGATTAGGAATGCCACAACAGTCAAGTTGCACAGAAGGAAATATCTCTATCACCATTCTGAAATAGAAAGTAAGACAAGATCTTTCACATATAAGTTTCTGAGTTCTCAGGACTCTTTAGTCAAGTATATTTATACAGGAAGCAACCCTATAATTGATAAAGGTATAATCTTAATTTAACAATTCATACGGCATAAATCAGCTCTATACATGTAACCTGAGGTGATTTGGTCAAATAATAATATATCTTAGCTGGCACCCGACAACAAATTTTAACATTAGTACTGTTGTTTAGATCAATATAATATACAGTTTCATTGACATTCTAAAACAACACAGAACAATAATTAGGTATTGGAAGAATTATACTACTTAAGTAGGACTCTAATCTGCAAAGTCTAGACGATCTGAGTACGTCTTTCTAGGGTATTCTCTATTTCACCTAATGTTTTTCATTCTGAGAGTTAATAATTAGATAGAAAAAAACATAGTTCTCCATATGTCTAGTACAATAACAGTAAGTAGTATATAGATTCTTACTTGAGCATTCGCATCACATAGCCTCTTTTTCCTTCTTCCTTACTATTCAAAAAGAATTCCCGCTTAACAGCATCACAACTGAGCTCGTACATGACAGCTGCATACTCTCTGCCGTCCAAGTTGAGTTTCTGTAATTCTATATCCACTCTTCTCGCTCCGTATTCATCTCTTGATCATGCAGAGACATGCTGATACTACTGCAGGTATTCTGACAATTCAAAGTTCTACTAAGATTACTCGAACTCCTTGGAGAAGTCACAACTAGCTTTTGGTACACAGTATAATTAGGAAACTTTAACACTTTGTCGAATATGACGGCCGTCTCTTTACCAAGTCTCAACCTTAAACATGCACGCTGTGATCCCTATATTTGTATCATTACCATTAAAATTCGTTGGACAAAGATAACTAGAAAAACTGAGAAAACAACTTACCACTTACCCCTTTTGATTCCTCATAAAAAATTCTGTCAAGCCCGCTGGACAAATCTTTAAATTTTGCTTCATCAAAGGACTTTCTGATAAAATTTAAGCAATCAGCTCGACTACCAGGCCTGCGCCTGATATTAATCTTCTCCATAGAAATTTATTGCTTCTCTGATGGACACTTTCCTACAGAGAAACCAAAAAACAATTATACAATAAAATTTAGAGGGCAAGAACTAGGCAAAAAAATGCACAGAAAACACACACACGCACACAAACTTTCAACAGGTCACTAACCTCTACATAAGTTGGAGCTGCAATACATCTGGATGGTTCATTCAGTGGACTATAATAATCAATTTTTTTATGTCCAGTCGAAGAGATATTCTCCTTCAAGATAAATTAAAAACAAAAGACCCCTTCTAGATCAGCATATTTCAACGTCCAGAGAAATATGTCACAAGAAATGGTCTTAAGCGTTATCATGTTCTGTGTTACCCAACACTGGACAAAAAAAAAGCTTATGATCAGGTCCAAATTATCTCTGCAGTGATTTCAATTTTTTTTGTCAAGGCAATTTCAGAATTCTGGTATTACACTAAAAAAGACTTTATTTTTAATGCAGAGTTGTCAAATTACTTTGTATTGAGTCTGTCTCTCTGAACTTAACTCCCTCCATGATACAAATCATGTTTATTCTAGGCATGATGCAGAAGCAATCTGATGAATTTGGAATACAATCTACTCGAACAATGTTTAAGTAGCAGTACCAAAACAAGATGATAGTTACTAGTTACCATTAAGCTATATACTAAAAATGAATGTCAATACAAGCGTTTAGTTGAAGGCACATACAAAAGCTGCAAAATTAAGAAAAATGCTTTAAAATAAGCATTTTGTTGAAAAGTGCATCTCGTCCAAACATAAGAGCATGGTATAATCTTAGAATAACAAATCTACTAGTGCTAGAATGAGCCATATTATTGACTTTTACATATGGACTATAGTTTACAAGTCAAGATCAAATTCCGAACAGTAGAGCAAAGAGATAATATTATATGGATTGGGTTTTCTGCAATCAATATTCCATCAATACCACCGCCAATTACACGACCATCTGGATCTGCTAGTGAGACGCTTAATCTTCCAGTCCTTTTAAAACTGCCATTCTCAGAGACTGTAAATGAGCCCGTTAAGGATAAGATCTCAAATCGAACCTGTAAATCCATAGAACCTTATTCCATTTTATCAATAAATTATTGACAAAGTTAATGTGAAAACATGTAGATACTAGCTTAGAAATATGTACAATATGCTAGAAAAGAGAAAATCAGTTATCAGGGGGAATAACATAATTATATTTTAGAAAATAGAGAGAGATCAAAGGCTGTAAATATAGAGATGTCTCCCCTAGTCAGAAATTAAAGTAGAAACAACTCTTCTATACTAATTTGTAGCTCCACAAGTTCATCACTTCATATTAGTAGCAACACTAGTGTACATGAACACTTTTTCTCTTTGTATCTGCAATCTCATTCAGTAAATTCAGTACATACTGAATTTACTGAAACAAAAGATTAAAATATAAATGAGCAAGAGATATCATAGGATCTCTTTCAACAGAAGTGTTGTAGGCTTGTTGTAGCTCTTCTATCTGATCATAGATAATAAAAGTACTTTAATATTGAGCCCTATATAGTAAAAAATATATATTCTATCTACTGTATTAATATTTCTTATCTACTTCAAGCCTTGGAGTTATAAAAGTATGGTAAGACAAATAAATCTCTATATGTAATATCTAAAGTTTACAGCACTGAAAAGAACCTGTTATCTTCGGTAATACCGTTAGTTCTCCAAAATCTAGTCAATGCTGCAAGTGATAAAGCACACTTCAACGCTTCAACCTAATTCCAAATCAACAACATCAAATGTCAATCCCGTGCCTTACTAATAAAAAGTAGTAATTTATAAAAACATATAGTGAACTTAAACAATTTTCTCACCAAAAAATTCACAGTAGTGACACTATAATCATACTTCCCAGCTCTCTTCGACCACACAATAAGTATAGCTTGTGAACTCGTGAGAAACGTGAGTGCTAGTGTAACAACCGTTCTATTACATTCCAATCATACAAACACAAACAACAAATACACAAGTTTAAAATCAAACATACTGACATAACCAAATCAATTAAATTTTATTTATAATTCATCAATTAGTTAGCATTACTCACTTAAGCTTCCACTTCAATTTATCGACAATTTTCCCATCTGATTTCGACAAAATACTGTCCATAACTGTTGAAATCGACATATAAATCTCCGATAAACAACAAATTAAACTCGTACAATTACTCATATGTTAGCATCATATAATCAAAATTTTGTATTGTCTTGGACCAAAACTATATCTTAATTCCACTAATTCCAACAATTGAAAAATTCTACTAATCAAATATATAATCAAAAACTTTCACTTGTATACATATATAATCAAAAATTAAGAACACAGATTAAGAGCTTTAATCCAATATATAATCAAAAACTTTCACTTGTATACATATATAATAAAAAATAGATGGGTAATCTACCTCTAACTGAAACTTGAATTGAATATCCACTCGAATTCGCTCAAATCAGTTCTAGATTTTGGGGATTTACTGTAATCGACTTTAGTTAATCGACTTTATGGAACAAAGAAATTTACAAGGGATGAGTGACATAAATGACTGATTCAGATGGGTGAGAGATGGCTGAGATAGATGAGCGAGAGAGATGGGGGAGAAAGAGACGGTCGAGGGAAAGATGAGCGGCTAAGAGAGAGGTGTGATATAGAGATATGTGATTTTCTAAAATAAAATTTATTTTGAGTAAACAAATATTTGGGGGCAATTATTATCCCGCTCCTTGAAAAATTTCAATTCCCGCCTAAAAGTTTTAGTCAATTTTATTAAAAATGTAGCATGTATTGTAACACTTTTTTAAAAGTATTGCAATTGTTTGAAATTGTGAAAATAAACTTTTCGTTTGCAACGCTTTATATTTTTTGTAGCACTTTTTAAAAGTGTTGCAATATACTAGTAACTTTCGTGGCTATATATAGGGCTTGCAATATGTCATATATAGTGTAGTGAGTGAAGATCTGATGGAGCTTCGTCCTTGCTAAGTATGGCCAGATAGTTGTTGGGGACGAACTTGGCTCCATTAAAAATGATGTCCTTTGATGCCATTACTGTAAAGAAATAAGTGAGAAAATGGTGTGTATACAAGATGTTTGATAAAATGCCTGTAAGAAAATAGCTTTAGAGAATGTTAGAGAGTGAGAGAGAATAAGAGAGATTAGAGAATAAGAAAAGTAGGTAAAAGATTGTAAAATCTTTTAACTCTCTTATTTATACACCCACTAATTACAACGGTTATATTCTGAAGCAGAACCGACATTAGACACTTGTCACGCAGTAAATAGTCAAAATAGTGGTTAGTGGGCACGTGAAATGTGTAGTAATTATTGCTCAGATGCTATTTTTCAAAATAAACACGCAACCCATAAACCAAATGATTATCACTATTTTTCTCTCACTTAATTATTTTCTGATAAATATTACCGTTACAGTAAATACCACAAATAAGTCAAGTAAATAAATAATGTCACGTAAGCATCAGAGTTTCCATCATGATTTGCATCAGAACTTGACTATTATCAAAATTTAACGGTCATCAGAATATGGCTTCTGCACTCAAAAAGTGAATGTCTGTTGCTATGATTCTTCATATAAATACTGACTGGTTTCTTCAGAGTTTAATCATCAGAACTTGTCCTCAGAATTTATGCAAATAATATGTAACTGTTTGTGAAAAACAACTTAATCACCACATTAATTTTCATCATTCATATGGAGTGAGAGTGTGTGCATTTTCAAATGATCAGATAAAGATTAAAGTCTGATAAACTTCAGTATATCTTAGAAATAAGGCATAACTAAGAAAAGTGCTTAAAATCTGTCTTCAATTTTGAAGTCTACTATAGAATAAATTTATGCAAGAGTCCATCTCAACTGTTTGCGCTCATTTTATGCATCTTTTGATATTCTTTTTACAGAGGTTTTTCAGTGTAAGTGAGTCACAACTGCTATCAGAATTTATGATTTTATCAAAGTATTTCTCCAGTAATCAGAGAATGTGAAAAGTCACCAAGAAAAATTTATTTTCTTTTCTAATGCATATAACTTAATACCAGTAATGCACTTGGGTCTTCCCTTTCACATATATTACTCTAGATCTCAAAGGAGTACCTTACTTCAATTCTCTTTTCTTTTCTTTTCTTTAGATAAGTGAGGCTTATCTAGCATGTAGTTCATCCTTAAGATTTACTGACATCAGAATTTGACAGATAAGAAGCAAGAATCTAGTTTGTGACTTAGTAATAAGATACACAATGTAAATTTAACTAACCTCAAAATCAGAATTTGCTTGTGTTAATGAATTTCCACATAAACAACTAATTCAAACATGGGATTTCTAGTATGTTAAAGACTACTAGGTCAGCATCTAGCACAGTAATCCTCATTGGAATGAATAGTCACAGAACATTCAAAACACTATCAGAGTATATAAAATCACATCAGATAACAATCAGTATTTAATATATAACAATTTAATCACAGATTACATGGAGATAAGACAATATATAAACACTAATCATAAATTCTGATGCATGAGAATAAAAATTAAGCAGATTTTGAGAAAGAACCTTAAACCATTCCAAGTTTTAACTCTATAAATACATACAACCTCTACATACATATCCCACACACTTTTAACTCTATAAAAACTCTTCTACCCACCAAACACAAACTCTCTAACTCTTATTCTCAGTTCTCATGGCCCTAAAGAGATCACGAACTGTGGGTAGCAGCAGCACCAACCCGGCTGCTACTGATTCTTCAAGGAATACTGCTGCGAGGCCCCGATTGTTGGATTGGGCTGCTGGAGAAGAGTACACCAAGCTTCTGACTAAGCCTATTATAAGGGAGAGAGGGTTCTTGCCATTAGGGAGGTATGGTGAGTTGCTACCGATGATTGTTGAGAAGGAATGGATTATATTCTGTGAGTCACCTAAGGCGGTACCGATGAGTGTTGTTCGCGAGTTCTATACGAATGCCAAGGCTGACAAGAATGGGTTTTCTGTTGTTTGTGGGCTTATTGTTGATTATCAGCCCGAGGCGATTCGTCGGGTGATTGGACAGCGACAAAGGAAACCACAGGAAGAGAACTGGAATGTAAAGGCCCCTGAGGACTTTGATTTGGACTTAATTATTGCTACTCTCTGTCAGCCGTGCACAGTGTGAAAGTTCAAAAGGGGGTCCAACGATTATCGTAGTTTCCCTGCTCTCGTGATGAACAGGTATGCTCGTGCTTGGAATGCGTTTATATGTGCTAATATTCTTCCTTCTTTGCATGCACATGATGTTACAGTGGAGAGGGCGAGGTTGTTATGGGGAATTCTGAATGATGAATATTATGTGGACCTTGGTGAGTACATCTACCAAGGGATTTTAAAGTTTTTGAGGGGAAATCGCAATACTCTATCCCGTATGCCTCTATTGTCACGAAGCTTTGCAAGGTAGTTGGAGTCCAGTGGCCTTCTTTTGAGCAGCTGCAGATGTCGGCCGCTCCTATTGATTCATCGACTTTGAATGTGATGCAGGAGTGGACGGGTGGAGAGCCCGAGTCATATAGTTTGGGGTATCGGCTTCCAGGAGGAGTTCCAGCAGCTGGTGTTACCATGGCTAGGTCTAGTCAGGTTCAGGGAGAGGCAGGTTCTTCGAGAGCTCAAGGAGGAGATGGTTTGGGATTGGCTGATGTCCAGTACAGGAGGCTTTCCAGGAGGATGGATGCGATGTATGAGTCACAAATTCGGTTTGCGCAGGAGCTCACCCAAGTACTTGGGTCTGCATTTAGAGGCCTTGGAGCTAACATCCAGTGGCCCGTTTATGGTGAGGATTCAGCTTATCCACCTCCTGACACTCCACCCTCTGAGGGTGATGATGATGATGATTCGTCTGAGTAGGTATACCCTGTGTTCATTTCTATTACCTTCAGTGGGGACAGTGAAGATTTTAAGTTTGGGGGTGGTAGTTAAGGAACATATTTGTCTGTGTGTTATGTAGTTGCATTTTCATATTAGTTTAGTTTATATAGTTGCATATTTTTGGCATATAGTTTTTTTATATAGTTTTTTATTTTATTTTATAGCTTTATTTATCATGTCATATAGCTCATGCATATACCACGATCCAATTGTGTTGCTTTGCCGATTAATATGTGATATTGATGCGAGTGTAGTGATAGCATTAGAGCGATGTTAAATCTTGTTAGGTTGATATGCATGCTAGAAAAACTTGTAATTTCACTAAGTCTTAGAGTATGCTTAAGGACTAGATCGTTGTCATGGTTTGATGGCTTTTGAGGTTAATCTATTGCTTATACTTAGAATGCATGATAGGCTCTTAATGATAAAAGACATGAAAAGATAAAAATTGGAGATAAAAATTGGAATTCATTACTAGTTGTGGCTAGGCGTTAATTGGCTAATAGCCGACTCATAATGTATACGAGTAGTCTAGGGTTGAGCAAGATGGAGCGAAACGCACTTGCTCAGAAATTGAAAAGAAAAAAAAGAGAAAAAAAAAAGAAAAAAAAAGAAAAAAAAGAAAGAAAAAATATGGTCAATGCACAATTGATCACGAGTGAGCTCTTTGGTATTTGAGTTATTAAGTTCTTAGGGGACTTTGTGCCTAGTGACCTAAGTCTTTTATAGTCTGGGATCCGCTAACCTAACGCTCGCTAAATGGGTACCATTGCATAAGTCTTTTGTGGACCTTATTCATTGCACGATCAGATAAGCATTTGTTTTATGTGTTGAATAAAGCATGATTCCTTAATAAACTCCAATAATCTTGAAGTTTTATAAGTCATTTTGTGTCTAGAATATATTCTTCGTATAAGCTTGTGATTGCCTTGCGTGGCACCCTTTAAACTCGGGTCAGAAGTTTGGGGTCCATGACACATACACAATATAAAAATCTGTATAAGAAATATTATTTGCAATGACCCTGCTTTACATAACCACGGATCGCAACAGGTTAAAGTATGAAAACAAGCCACAACCTTAACTTTTATTACAACGTACCAAATCCCAACTAATTTAACTTACAACTGATAATAAAATTATTCTTACAATCTTACTATCCCACTACCATAAGAAGCTCCTGCTAGCTCGATCCAACTCAATCTGAAATCCAAGCTCGTACTCTGGACTGAGGAACCTCGCTATCAACCATATCCTTTTTAACTGTAGAATACATAAAAGATTCACAAGAGTGAGCTAACTAGCTCAGCAAGTCATAATAATGATAACTGAGGTTAAACAATGTTCAAATGGGATGATTCAGAAGAATCAAGTTTATTGTTAAACAATCGTTAGAATTGGATATTCATTTTAAGTTTTAAAACCAAGGTTAGGCTGCTGATCAGTCATGCACTAACCCCGAGCAAGGCACGCAGCTCTGCTCTAATTACTGGATCCAAACAACACATTGGCCTACCTCGACCGCGAATCTGGTCTGACCACGAATCTGGTCCACATAAGAAAACTATCCAATTCTAAAATAGATCAGTATGATAAATAATATACTTCAATAAAACAAGATCATAATCAATGATGACAAAACACTTGAATAAAATGTAATGCAATTCATGGGTATCACAAGGGTATATAAGGGTATGTATGAGAAATGGTTTTCAGCCTATAAGAGGATCAAGTATTAGACGAATAATGATTTTTCAAGGTTTAGTTCTTTGATGTTATAAAGAATGGTTGGGGTATAAAAGTTTATGTATTTTCAAACAATTCTGTTCCAGCGTTTGGTGTTTGGTAGTTATACATTTGGGGAGTAGTATCATATTTGTGTGGTTTGGTATTTGAAAATCAACAAAGGATGGTTTACAAAGAATAAGGCTTACGGCTCAAAGATCAAATGATGTGGCTCACATTCAAGGCTGAAGGATTTAAAGTACTTACAATATAAAACAAAGCTATTTTGAATACTTAACAATATGTCACAAGAGAATTAAGAAATATTTGCATTATATCTCAAAAAAGTTTTAGAAGTACTTGCCTTGCAGGGCTTTATAACTATTACTGATCGACTCTAAGTCGAATCTGTCGCTCAGGCTTTATTGTCTATCCACTAGATCACCCTGGATTCGACCTCAACACTTAAGTCCTTTGATTGGAACCTTACTGAGCTTTTCGACTGACCCCCAAACTATCTTTCGTCCAATGCCAATTTTTGGGCCTTCCGACTAGAACCTACAAGGTCAATTATGCTTGACATATCCTTGCTAACAATCTACCTGAACGTTAACAAAACCCGACTCGTAACATACTTCATATAATAATACACGTATCACTTAGGGTTCACGTTCTTGAAAATCGGTTCGGTGTTCGTTTCCAGAAAATACGTATATTCCTCATTGTACGAAATTAGGGTTATTGGTTTTGGCAAAATGTTTCACTACAACATACAATCAGGTTTCATATACATCATACGTATATATATTTACTAATACTCGCTCGCCGTCCCGATAATTACCGGATATGCACCCGTATTTCGGTAGTTTGATTTCCCGGAAATCGGGCAGCATTTCCTTTATTTAACGGCTAACCCGTCGAAGCAATCCGACGTCAATCACAACAATCAATCAATCCAATAACCACCATTTATAATCCAAACCATTTAACAACAACTGCAATCACTTACGTAACCAAATCTCGATACACTCCTTATATACCCGATAAATATCTTTCATTTTCAAAATTACTTTACGAACTAAATTAATATTTTAAAAATTTTAGGTTTCAGAATAAACATCACAGTCCACCGTCAACTCATCGGAATTCATCGTTGACGGCGGTAAAACCAGGAGGTACCCGAATTGGGTTTCTAGTCACAGAATTCATCGATTAATTAATAAAAATTCTGGCATGATTAACTTAATTCACGAATGTTAATCATATCGTTCCTGTAGAAATATGTTGTGACTTGGAATAAAAGTTTATCTGTGGAGGAACGAAATAACTATTTTTTCCTATGGAATATCTAGGAACACTAAGATTGAATTGGAAATATCGACAAATTCTTGCGGAGCCAAAATAAAATAAAAAAGGGGTTAACTTGTTCCAATTTTGTCTCTATCAAATTTTAATATCAGAATAGCGGATCTAGTCATGATTCAATGGGTCAGGTCCACTTAATTTTTATTTTGTTGATTTGTAATCTTTACAATGCATTTGATTAGCAAAACGGAAAAAGGAAAGTTTGGTAATTCCAGAGACGACTTATCATCCTGACGACTTATCATCCTACTGAATTAGAATTTACTGAAAAAAGACCCATTAACTATCAAATTAATATAAGAATAATAATTCAAAAATAAAGTACAGTCAAACTTTACATATCACAGGCAACCAAACAACTACAACCAAACAGGGGTGGCCGGAGCAAAGCGGCCGAAGGAACCAAAACAGACACGGCTATAGAAAAACATGGCGACACCAACACACACATCACCCACACACGCACACACGCACACAGTACACTCACACACACCTGTATACACATACACGAGCACACCTCACGCGCCCACCAGAAACAGGCCGGAGAACCAAGCAGCGGCGGGACTCCGGGAACAGGGGCAAGGGAAATATACAGAGGAAAACAAGGAAATAGAGGGAGAGAACGAGAGAGATGTGAGGCAACGAGAGAGGGAGACGAAACTGAGAGAGATTAGCAGAGAAAGAGAGGAGAGATTAGAGAAATTTTGGATTGAAATTGAGAAATGAATATAACCTGTAAAAATTTACTCTGCAGCCACATATTATTCGATTGATATGGAAGCAACACGTGTATATTATAACGTCTGACAGCTTAATTCTGAATCGCATTTTCACAATTTATCGAACCAAGCAACACATAAAATAATTTCACATAATTACAAAAATAGCCTTAAAATGTTAAAAATATCCCGGAGTTTATAAAAACGTAAATTTTGTAATTTTAAAATAATTTCTGAAGCGCAATTTATACTCGCTTTTTAACAATTAAACGAAACAACGCGCAGGTGAAATTAATCCCGAAAATTTCCAAAATAATTTTAAAATTCTCAGAATATTATAAACTTAGTAAAACATGAATTTTTTGATTTTTGAAAAATTCTGGAATTAAATATAGATTTTACAAATAAACACAATCAGAAAATCAATTAAAGATAAATAATTAATAAAATATTGATTTCTAAATTTTATAAAATCCCAAAATAATTATTGTAATTATAAAACCTTAAAAACAATTTTAAAGACATTTCAACTATTTATAATAATAAATTTGTATTAAATCCACTTTTAAAAGTGAAAACAATTTAATACAATTCCATAATTAACTACGCGAACAACCCGATACACCATAAATCACACATAGATAATAATAAAACAACACCGAACTAACCGAAGCTATACACATATTTTATTTATTTAATACTTCCACAATTACATATTTAAATAATTTAAAAAAAATACACGAATCGTTATATCCTTCCCCCTTAAAAAGATTCTATCCTCAGAATCTGATCTAACTAAACAAGTGAGGATATTTGTCAAGCATATCTGACTCTAATTTCCAAGTAGACTCTTCTACTCGAGGATTTCAAACATACCCACTATAGATATACCTTCATTTCCAAGGACTTGCCTTTAACGATTAAGAATTTGGATCGATCACTATATGCAAAACAAATTTGGACAAGAGTCCATTGGCTCCTAATCAAACACTTGATTCGAATTAGATACTTATCGCCTTAACATTAACATGCAAAACACATTATATGTACATACTGTTGTAATGGTAACATCAACTCATGAACAACTTTATCTATATTTATCAATACCTCGAATGGTTTACTAAATTTAGGACTCAACTTGTCCCCTCTATTCAGACTTATCCAATCTCTTACAAGGTGAAACTTTTACTAACGCTACTGGTCCTATTTCTATATTCATACTCTCTCTTGATACAAATCCGCCTTCTTTCTTTGTCTACTCCGAGCTGCTTCAATCCATATCATTACGCCATTTGGTGTGCTAAATTAACTTAGGATTTGACAACTTCCTTTCTCCCACTTTTTCTCAATAAAGTGGGGACCTACACTTGTGTCCACATAAGGCACAGTAAAGTGGCATTCTAAAGCTGACATTGATGATAAATGATCATCCTAGTTTTCCTTAAAACTCAACCTCTCAACATATCTTATATTTCCTAAATTGCTTCCTCACTTTGACCCTTCGTTTAAGGATGATAAGTGGTGTTCGTTTTCAACTTAGTCTTCAAACATTTAAACATCTCCTACTCGTTTCCATCAGTTAAGGCTGAAAAGTAATCTCATATATTCACTTATTATCACCTTTAGGTATTTGAACTTCAGATTCTACTCTTTCCAATTCTTTTATTAACTCCTCAATGTTCTTAATTACATCCAATTCTTTCTTTCTGCACAAAGCATCTATTACCATACGACTTCATTTAGGTAGTTATTAATGGATTAATCAGAATCTTTTGTTAACCTCGATCAAAATTTCATACTTGAAAATTCAACATATAGTTGCTTTCCTTCTAATCTTTAGAGGAAAATCCTTGGGCATTCCACACAGACTTTCTTATTCTTTGAATAGCTGAGGATGTTATCAATAAATACAATTCGCTTATCCAAGTACTCCTTATACATCATGTTCCTTAATTCCTTATAGACAACTGATACACTTGTTATTTCAAATAATACCACCAGAGCTTGTAATGCTCATAACTCGTTTTAATCGCAATCTCTGATATGTTCTCAGGTCGGATCTTAAGTTAATCCCCGAGATATAACACACCTTTTGAATTAGATCTCGTAAGTAATTAATTCTTTATAAGGGTTACTTATTCTTATTCCTTATTTTGTTAAACTCCCGATAATCAGTACACAATCTTATAATTTCATCCCTTTTCTCCAACAACATCACTGGTACAATTTACGATTCGCTTCTTGTAAAATCACTCCTTGGTCTGCCTTGTCCACTAGGCCTCCGATACTTTGCCTTAATTCTTTGACATGTCCAACACTTCCTAATCCATTTTGAAATTTCCTTCTTATACCTGGTTATCACTATTTTTCTTTAAATTTCCGTATATCTTGGCATTTCTTCAATAAATTAAATACTTTATATTTTGAATTCCCTGTAGGATCTCATTTCTTAATTCTTTTACTTGTAGCATCCAAGTGCTAGAAAAAAACCTGGGGATATCGTGATTGTTCTCCTGGGCGCATAAATTTCCTCTTACTAACTGTTAACATCGTGATCCATTATCTTTTCTTGACATCTCCTTATCTTTTCTTAACAACTCTAACTGAAAGGTCATACTACCCATCCTTGTTTCCTTTGGATTATATATCTGGCTTCCAATTCTAACTTCCAAAATTCTATGGATAATTCCTCGGGTGCAGTCTCTGTGTTTACTTTCTTCTTTTTGCTTATCATTTGCCACTACATTTGCTTTTCCTTGTAAATACCTACTTTAAACTCTTATGGTCCGTATAGATCTCACACATTTCTCCATACATATCATGTTTCCCAATCTTTCAAAGTGAATATTATTACTGCTAATTCCAAATTATAAATAGGGTACTTCTGTTAATAAGGTTTCAGTTGTCTGGATGCATATAAAATTACTTTATTGTGCTGCATCAACACACATCCTATTCCCTTATGAGAAGTATCATTATAAATTACAAAATCTCCTTGATACTTTCAAGTGATAAAGCAGGTACTGTAACCATTCCCTCCTTTAACTCCGCAAAACTTTCTTCACCCTTCTCCATTTCATATAAACTTTTTACTTTTTCTGGTTAGCTTCGCCAAAGGTGTTGCAACTTTCAAAAAATCTTGAACAAATTTCCGATAATAACCGGCTAATAATAGAACTTGTTACTTTTGTTGGTGCTTTTGGTCATTCTTTTGTTTATAGTAACTTTAATCCCTGCTGGATCCCCCTTTGGTCTCCTCTTCATTGACTATTTATACTAAGAATTATACTTCCTACTATCAAAGCTCTCACTTTGCAAACTTTATATACAACTTCTTTCTTCTTCAACTTCCCAGTTATCATTAACTGCTTGGCATGGTCCTCTGTTGACTTTAAGTAATACAAATATAGCTTGTCCATATATTCCTTAAAGATTCTGTCCATCAAGTTTAAATATTACTGGTATATTGGTTAATCCAAATGACATTATTAGAATTTTATAGCAGCAATACTTAGTTCTAAAAATTATCCTTCATATGTCCATAGGTTTAATCTCCAATTGGTAACACCCAAATCTTAAATCAATTTTAGAAAATACTTTGCTCCTTTCATCTGATCAAACAAATCATTAGTTAGAGGTAACAGATACTTCCTCTTGATAGTAAACTTATTGAGCTTTTGCTAGTTGATACAAAACCTCATACTTCCATCTTTCTTATTAACAATTAATACTGGTGCACCATATGGGGTACACTGGGTCTAATCGCTCCCTCTTTTCACATCTCTTGCATATGCTTTGCTAACTTCCTCATTTTAACTAGTGCCATTTTGTGTAAGGCCTTGGTCACTGGCTTCGTCTCAGGTGCTAAGTCAATCACTAACTTCATTTCTCTATCTGGAGGAAATGTTGATAACTCATCTAGAAACATATCTTGAAACTCTTTAATTGCTATAAAATCTTTAAATTTTGTTTGCTTCTGACTTTTACTTATCACATAATCACCATAATGCTCACATCTTGATCACCATAATCATCGTTAACAAATTCTTTACTTTCCTTCTTCCTTTATACCTCATCATATTCTTAGTTAATGTCTTCAAAATTATCTTTTCATCAAGACAGTCTATCTGGGCATCACGCTTAAATAGTTAGTCCATTTTTTAGAATAATGTCAAATTCTCATATCTTAAATAATATCAAATCCTCACAAACTTATTGCCGGAATCTCAATCCCACCATTGATACTCACTTATTTAACAATTACACGTTCTTGACTTGATAGTCCTTTAATCATAATCTTATCAATTCAACAGGATAACTCATTTTATCAACAAAACCTTGGGAGATAAACAATCAAGTTGCTCCCACATCTTTCAATACTTTAACGCATAAGGTATCCACAATAATCATTCACGTCACCACATCCGTATTCTGAATAACATATTTCACAGACAAATCATAAACTCTCGTTATTAGAGACGTATTCCTTATTGAAGTAGATTCCTTTGGCTCTTACTGCATCCCTGACTGGGGCTAGTGATTTGCAATCCTCGCCATATGCCTTTGTTTTCTTTCTATGCATGAAAGGTAGATGGAACTTCGTTCGCTTGATTCAGGATACGTTGATTTTTGTTTGAAAAACTCTTGCAAAGAATGATAGTACAACAAAACAACTAGAAGGGTTAACAATTTAACAAAAATTAGAGTTGAAAAGAAAGAAGAAGTAATGATTTGAATATGAATGAGACAACCACATTGGTACTTAAGATGGCCAGTCTTTCGTACCATATGGCGTACAACACATGATTAGGTGGCTTCCCACCCGACTCTTCGTCATCCCGACAAAGCATCTCACCATAATACTGCTCATCCCAATCGGAGAGCAAACTTGAGGGGAATAATTAAATTTAAAAGGAAAGTAACATCCTCCTTTTTCTTATCACAATAAAACATTATCAAGGAAAGAAGTTCATACATATTTAGGAATCAAAAAGAATATACGCTGTAATATTGCAGAAAAGAGTGATACTATAACGACTCGTGTAATCTTTTTGAATTATTTAATTATGTAATTATGGAAATTATTAAATAAATAAAATATGTGTGTTGGTTTTGACCGCTATGTGTTGTTTTATTATTATCCATATGTGATTTATAGTGTATCGGATTGTCTGCGCGATTAATTATGAGATTATATTGAATTGTTTCACTTTTAAAAGTGGATTTCATGCAAATTTATTTGTATAAATATTTGAAGTGTCTCTAAAATTGTTTTTATGATTTTATAATTATAATAATTATTTTTAGGATTTTATAAAATTGAGAAATCAATATTTTATTATTTATGTATTTTTAAATGATTTTCTGATCACTTTTATTAGTAAAATCCATATTTAATTCTAAAATTCTTCAAAAATTATGAAACTCAAATTTATTTAAGTTGGGAATATTCCGGGAATTTTAAAATTATTTTGGAAATTTTCGGGATTAATTTCACGCGCTCGTTGTTTCATTTCATTGCTAAAAGCGGGTATAAATTGTGTTTCAAAAATTTTCTTAAAGTTCAAAATTTATGTTTCTGCAAACTTCGGGATATTTGTAATATTTTAAGATTATTTCCGTAATTTTCTGAATTTATCTTAAGTGCAGCTTGGATCGTAAATTATAAAATGCGGGTATATTGCACGATTCAAACATGTTTTAAAAATTACAGAAACTTTAGTTTATTAGTAGTTGAATATTTCAAGAATTTTAAAAAGTATTTCGAGAAGTTTCGGGTTATATTTACTCGCATTTTGACTAGTTTAATTGGAAAAAAAATGAATCAGCAATCGAGGAAAAACGAAACCAGGACACGTGTCTTCTTTTTATGACTTTTCAGGTACGTGGCAACTTCTGTGATTATAAAAAAAAAATAATAAATAATAATAATAAAAAGTCACCACCGACTTCATCAATTTATCTCTCTAATCTCTCACCCTCCTCTCATCTCACTCCTCTCATATCCTCCATGTCTCCTTTCTCGGTTTATTTGTTTTTCTCCTCCCCCGTACTGGTATTCCCTGCTCGGTATTGCTCCGCCGTTGCTTCGAATTCCGGTGAGCAGCCGCTCCGTAATTCCATTTCTTTTCGGCGATTTTCGCCGCCTTCCTTCTGTGTTCGGCCTGTATTTCATCTCTCCTGGTGTTCGTGTGTGTGTATTGCTGTGTGTGTATCTGTGGGGTGTGTGTGTGTGAGATATGCGGTTACAGTGTGTATTTCTGGGTTGCTTCCGCCTCTCGCCGGATTCCGGCGAGATGGTGGTGGGTGGTTCAGCCTGCTGTTTTGCTGTGCGTGCGTTTGCACGCGTCTGTGTAGAAAATATTTAATTATTTAAATTGTTTGATTGCTGCAGGAATTATTGATGAATTTCGTGAAGTTAAATGATTATTCGATGTAAAATTATTGTATAATCGGTGGAATTCGTGTAGGATGTTTGTTATAAATGAAAACCCGCGAATTTTACCGCCGTCGACGATGAGCTTCGGCGAGTCGACGGTGGATGGTGATGAATTTATTCTGAGTCCTAATTTTTATAAAATAAATCAAGTGATTTGTGAAATTATTTTTGAAACGAGAATTTGTTTTTTTACATTAAGTCGAGTACGTAATTTATTTGACGAATTGTGATTGGATTGATTATTGGGTTGAACTGATGATTGGGATTGTGATTGTTGTGAATTGGATTATCGTTATTGAATTGACGTCGATGGATGTTTCGACGGGTAGTCCGGTAATCAAAGGGGATGCTGTCCGGTTTCCGGAAAAAAAATCGAACTACGGGAATACGGGAGCGTATCTGACGATTATCGGGACGTCGAAGGGTTACATAGATATATATATGTTCTATATGGAACTTGATTGCACGAGGTGATGAAATAATTTTTCTAAAATTCATAACCCTGATTTTTGTAAAATTACAAATATACGTATTTTCGGAAAACGAATACCAAACCAATTTCTCGAGAATGTAAACCCTGACTGTTGGGTGTGTTGTTATATTATAATAATCCATATAATTACGAGTCGAGTTTGAATATCGTTGGGTAAGAATTAGTATCGAGGATATATCAAGCATACCTAGACGTCTAACGTAGGGTATTTCGACCCTGTAGGTTATAATCGAGAACCTGTAAGTGGACGATGGACTAGAAATGATCTGGTAGTCAGTCGACGAGCTCAAATGAGTTTCAACAGGAAAACTTAAGTATCAAAGTTGAATCCAGTGAGATCTAGTGATTGGACGTTAGAGCCTGAGCATCAAAGTCGGCTCAGGGTTGATCAGTAATAGTTGTAAAGCCTTGTAAGGCAAGTATTTCTGAACTTTTCTTCAAGATATATTACCAATGTTTTCGAACTGTTTTATAACATATTGTTATCATTAAACATAACTCCTGTTTTACAATGCATATGCTTCAAACTATTTACCCTTAAACCCTGATTCTTTCTTGATCTTGAGCCGTAAGCCTTATTCTTGGCAAACCGTACTTTGTTGATCCTCGGACACCAAACCACACAAATATGATACTACTTATCAAATGTGTAATTACCAAACTTCAAACACTGGAACAAAATTGCTTGAAAACACAAAAGTTTTTATATCTCAACCATTTCTTAAAACATCAAAGAACTATACCTTGAATAATCATTATTTGTTTAATACCTGATCACTTTACAAACTGAAAACCGTTTCTTATACGTACCTTGATATACCCCTGCGATGCATCTTGAATTGCATTATGTTTTAATACCGATGCTTTATCACTGTTGATTATGATCTTGTTCATTGAATTATATTGTTATTACACTGAATTGTTTTAGAATTGGATAGTCTTCTTTATGTGGACCAGATTCGTGGTCAGACCAGATTCGTGGTCGAATTAGGCCAATGTGTGCCTTGGATCCAGTAATTAGAGCAGTGCTGTGTGCTTTGCTCGGGGTTAGTGCGTGACTGATCAGCAGCCTAACCTTGGTTTTATAACTTAAAATGAATATCCAATTCTAATGATTAGTTAAAAAGAAACTTGATTCCTTTGAATCATCTCATTTGATCATTGTTAACTTCAGTTATCGTTATCGTGACTTGCTGAGCTAGTTAGCTCACCCTTGCAATTCTTTTATATATTTTACAGTTGGAAAGAATATGGATGATAGTGAAGTTCCTCAGTCCAAAGTGCGGGCTAAGGTTCCAGTCGAGTTGGATCGAGCTAGCAGAAGTTTCATGCGGTAAAAAGATAGTTAGATTGTAAGAATGATTTTATTATCAATTGTAAGTTAAATTAGTTGGGGTTTGGTACGATGTAATAAATTAAGGTTGTGGCTTGTTTTCATACTTTAACCTGTTGCGATCCGTGGTTTTGTGAAGCAGGGTCAGTATAAATAATATTTCTTATACAGGTTGATATATTGTGTTTGTGTTGTGGACCCCAAACTTCTGACCCGGGTTTGGAGGGCGCCACAGGTTGGTATCAGAGCCACAGGTTATAAGTCACTGAAACAAGCCTAGATTGTCGGGATTGGGTAGAGGGTTAGGATTAGGAATTGGAAATAGAAAGATAAGATATCGTGAGGACGAGTGCGACTATATAGTAGGTCTCCAGCATGGTTCGTGTTGCAATTCGGGATTCTTAGCTTGCGACGTGATTTCCAGACAACGGCAATGGCGGATCTTGACTTCCCAGTATCATTTGATCGTTTAAAGCTTTATGTTTGAGGATCGTCATTTTCTTTCAGATTGGAATTGAACCTTGTTCCTCCACTGGAACTTCCATCTGATTATTCTTCTTTCACTGGACATTCGGCTGTGAGCGTATCTCTTTAGTTTACCCTACATCCTGTTTTATACCCCCAGTTTAGAACTTGTTCTATGAAGCGATTATACCTCCGAGGAGGAATTCAAGAATTACAGTAAATGGTGAGCACTTGAGATATAAATAAAGGTGAGAAGAAATTTAGAGAGAAGATTTAAGTGTTTAGAGGATAGCTGTTATCGGATTAAAAGAAGCCCTTAGTGACTAAGCCACCCGTGAATGATTATGGGATGAACTACATGAATTTTGAAAAAGTAAGAGAGAAAGGTATAAATCTGGAACTTTTGGTGATATGATAAATGCGATATGTAAAGTAGTGATGTGATATGGGCAAACTTTGTTCTAGGAAATAGACTTGTTGACTATTGAATAGCTTGTTCTACTTAACTACTGCAACGATAATGTCGGGAGTATTACCAGTATGGAAGCTCTGAAATGAAGCTACGAATAAGATAATATACAACGACAGTTGAAGTTTTCATCTATTAAGGAAGGTAATAGACCCAATGAAGGAGAGGAGATAAATGGAAGTGAATGGACCTTGGTGTGATCATTTCTTTAACTTGGTATCTGGTTAGAGGAAGGACAACAACCAACTCATATAGTAAGGACAACCAGTTTATGATTTTCAATTTTTTTTTTTTTTAAAACAAGTTTTTGAAAAGGATTTTCCCTTACAAAATTTTCAAAAGCCTTTTTAAATAAAATAAGTTTTAAACATTGGCTGTCAAGTTACTACTTGAGTTTCTTGTTCGTTAAAAGACCCGGATTACCGAAAAGAATGTTATTTCAGACCTAGTATTCCTAATTTCGAGAATGAAGTAACCTCTGATTATGAAGAAGTTGATTATTCCTAACCATAAAATGCAAGTACTGTTTGATAAAATTTACAACAGAATCAGCGTATGGAGTAACTATACATTCAATTACTAGGACTATCAGAGTTCAAGGAATTCAGTAATTAACAGAAGACCGGGTATGACCGAAGAAGATTGGGAAGACTTCCAGAACTCTCTAAAAAAAAAGAATATTATTAACAAAAGGATCGTTATGTCGAATGGTATGTGGTTTTTCTAAATTAAAAGAGGAATCTCAAAGTTACCAGGTAGGAATGCTATTATGATCAAATTGTTAAAGTATTATCCGTGTGGGTGTGATATTAAAGACACAAGACGTAACAAGTAGGAATCTACCATAATGCTTAATTTGTGAAGACATTTCAGCGGGCTTTTTAAATTTGTTATATGATGCAATCGGGATATGATCGATCAAGCTCAAAAAGTAAATACAAATGAAATATGAATGGTAACCAACGGTATCGTTCTTATTATAGCATATATTCCTTCTCAATTCTTAAAAATGTATGAACTTCTTTTCTCAAATAAACTCTTTTCTATCGAAAAGAAGGATATTCCATTCCTTTCAAATTTATTTGCTTCCCTCAAGTTTTGCTTTTTGATTGGGACAGACAGTGTTATGGTGAGACACTTTGTCAGAATGACAAAGAATCGGGTGGGACGCCACCTAATCATGTGCTGTATGCCATATGGTATGAAAGACTGGCCATCTTAAGTACCAATGTGGTTGTCTCATTCATATTCAAATCCTTGTTTCTTCTTTCTTTTCAACTTTCAATTTTGTTGAGTTATGAATCCTTCTAGTTGCTTCGTTGTACTGTCGTTCTTTGCAAGAGGTTTTTAAGCAGAAATCAACGTATCCTTAATCAAGCGGATGAAGTTCCATCTACCTTTTATGCATGGAAAGGAAGCACGGGCACATGACGAGGATTACAAATCACTAGTCCCAGTGAAGAATCCACTAAGAATCAAGGGCATCTACTCCAATAAGGAATACGTTTTCGAGGACGAGAATGTGCGACTTTCCTGTGAAATATATTATTCAGAATACGGACGTGATGATATGGATGATCAGGGTGAATACCTTATGCGTTAAAGTATTAAAAGATGTGGGAGGAACTTAATTGTTTATCTCTCAAAGTTTTGTTGATAAGATAAATTACCCTGTTGAATTGAAAAAAAATTGTGATTAAAGGCCTAGCAAGTTAAGAACGTGTAGTTGTTAAATAAGTGAGTACCAATGGTGATATTGAGATTCCTGGTAATAAGTTGTGTAGAATTGATATCCTGGAAGATAAGAGGATTTGATATTATTCTAAGGAATAGATTGATTACTAAAGCGTGATGTCCAGACAGACCGTCGTGATAAAAAGATAACTCTGAAGATGCCAAATGAGGAGGTGAGGGGGTTCAGAAGATGAAAGAAGGTAACGAATTTGTTAATGACGATTACGGTGATCAAGATATGAGCGTTATGGTGATTATGGAATACATAAGAGTCGGAAGCAAACAAAGTTGAAGATTTAATAGTAATTAAGGAGTTTCAAGATATATTTTTGGATGAGTTATCAACATTTCCTTCGGATATAGAAATTGAGTTCGTGACTGACTTAGCACCTGAAATGAAGCCAGTGTCTAAGACCTTACACGAAATGGCACCAGTTAAAATGAGGAAGTTAGCGAAGCAGATGCAAGAGATGTTCGAAGAAGAAATGATTGGACCCAGCATATCCTATAAGGTGTACTAGTACTAATTGTTTATAAGAAAATGGAAGTATGATATTATGCGTCGACTAACAAAAGCCCAAAAAGTTTACTATCTAGAGCAAATATTTGTTACCTTGACCCAATGGTTTATTTAATCAGCCGAAGAAAGCAAAGTACTTTTATAAGACTGATTCAAGACTTAGTATTCGACCAACTGAAGATTAAACCTATGAATATATCAAAGATAATTTCCAGAACTTAGTACTGTTCTCGTATCGTTAATTGGATTAATCAATATACCAGTGATATTTGAACTTGATGAAAAAAAAAATCTTTAAGGAATATCTGGAGAAGCTGTAGCTGTGATATTTAAAGTCAACGGAGGACCATGTAAGCATTTAATGATGACTGGGAAGTTGGAGAAGAAAGAAGTTGTATGAAATATAGTTCTTAGCATAAATAGTCAATGTAGAGAAGATCAAAAGAGATTCAGCAGAGGTTAAAATTACTATAAATGAAAAGGAAACCAGAAGCATTAACAAAAGAAAGAATTGTTATCACAAGCCGGTCACTATCGAAAAATTATGCAAGATCTCTTGAAAGTTTCCCTATTTTGGATGAAGCTAACCAGGAAAAAGCCATAAGTTTATATAAAGTAGAGAAGGGTGGACAAGTTTATGGAGTCAACTGAAAGAATGGTTACAGCACCTACTTTATCATTTTGAAAATATCAAGGAGATTTGGTAGTTATAGTGATGCTTCTCATAAGGAAGTAGGATGTGTTTTGATGCAGCGCAATAAAGTTATTGTATATACGTCCAAACAACCGAAACCTTATGAGCAGAAGCATCTTACTCATAATTGGGACTAACAGTAACAATATTTGTTTTACAACATTGGAAAAATATGATATGTCTGGAGAAAGGTGTAAGATCTATATGGACTATAAAAGTTTAAAATATGAATCCAAGGAAAAGCAAATGTAGTGGCAAGAGATAAGTAAAAAGGAGAGAGAACGAACATAGAGTCTATACCAGAAGAATTAACTATGGAATTTTGGAAGTTGGAATTGGAAGCTAAAGGTTATAATCCAAAAGGAGCAAGGATGGGTAGTATGATGAGATGTCAAGAGAGGATAATGGATCACGATGTTAGCAGTAAGAGGAAATTTATGCGCCCAAGAAAATGTCACGATATCTCCAGATTCTCCTCCAGCACTTGGATGCTACAAGCAGAAGAATTAAAGAATGAGATTCCATAGGGAATTCACAATATCGAGTATTTAATCTATTGAAGAGATGCCAAAATATATGGAAATAAAAGAAAAATAGTAATAACCAAATATAAGAAGGAAATTTCTAGATAGATCAGGAGGTGTTGGATATGTCAAAGAGTTAAGACGAAGTATTGGAAAGCTTAGTGGATAAGGCAGACCCAGGAAGTAACTTTACAAGAGGCGAATCGTGAAGAGGGAGTTTAGCAAAATAATGAATAAGAATAAGTGACCCCTATAAAGAATTAATTTCCTACGAGACCTAATTCAAGCAATATATTATATCTCGAGGATTAACTTAAAGATCCAACCTGAGAAAATATTAGAGATTACGATTAAGGTGAGTTAAGAGTATTGCAAGCTCTGGTGATATTATATGAAATGACGAGTGTATCAGGTGGCTATAAGGAATTAAGAAATGTGGTGTATAAGGAGTACTTGGATAAGCAAACTGTATTTATTGATAACACCCTCAGCTACTTAAGGAATAAGAAAGTCTGCGTGGGATGCGCAAGGATTTTTCTCCAAGGATCAGAAGGAAAGCAAATATGCGTTAAGTTTTCAAGAATGAAATTTTGACTAAGGTTAGCAAAAGGTTCTGAATTAATCCAGTAACAACTACCTAAGCAAAGTCGTATGATAACAGATGCCCTATACCGACAGGAGGGGTTGGATGTAACTAAGACCACCAAGGAGTTAATAAACGAATTGGACAGAGTGAAATCTGAAGTTCAAATATTTAAAAATAACAGTACATGAAAATATGAGATTACTTTTCAGCTTTAACTGATGGAAAAGAATAAGAGATGTTTAAATATTTGGAAACTAAGTCAAAAACGAGCACCGCCTATCATCCTAAAACAGAGAGTCAGAGTGCGGAGGTGATTTAAGAAATATAAGATATGTTGAGAAGTTGAGTTTTAAGGAAACACTGGAATGATCATTTATCAGCAATGTCAGCTTTGGAATGCCACTGTATCAAGCTTCGTGTGAACGCAAGTGTAGGTCCTCCTTTCTATTAGAATAAAGTGGGAGAAAGAAAGTTGTTAAATTCTAAGTTAAATCGGCACGCCAAGAGCGTAGTGCAATTAGTTAAAGCAGTTCGGGGTGGACAAAGAAAGAAGGCGAAATTGTATCGAGAGAGAATATGAGTATAGAAATAGGATCAGTAGTGTTAATAAAAGTGTCGTCTTGAAAGAGATTGGATAAGTTTGAGTAGAAGGGACAAACTAAGTCCTAAAATTAGTGAACCATTCGAGGTATTGATAAATATAGATAAAATTGTTCATAAATGAGATGACTGTCACACTCGTGTGTACACCTAATGTACTTTACTTGTCAATATTAAAGTGATAAGTATTGGGTTTGAATTAAGTGATTGATCAGGAGCCAATGTGGCTCTTGTCCGAGTTGTTCTACATATAGTGATCAATCCAAATACTTGATTGTCAAAGGCAAGTTCTTGGAAATGAGTACATACCTATTATGAGTACATTTGAACCCTCGATTAAAAGGGTCTAGTTAGAAATTAGAGTCAGATATGCTTGACAAATATCCTCACTTGTGTAACTAGACCAGATTCTGAGGACATAATCTTTTTAAGGGGAGAAGGATATAACGACTCGTGTAATCTTTTTGAATTATTTAATTATGTAATTATGGAAATTATTAAATAAATAAAATATGTGTGTTGGTTTTGACCGCTATGTGTTGTTTTATTATTATCCATATGTGATTTATAGTGTATCGGATTGTCTGCGCGATTAATTATGAGATTATATTGAATTGTTTCACTTTTAAAAGTGGATTTCATGCAAATTTATTTGTATAAATATTTGAAGTGTCTCTAAAATTGTTTTTATGATTTTATAATTATAATAATTATTTTTAGGATTTTATAAAATTGAGAAATCAATATTTTATTATTTATGTATTTTTAAATGATTTTCTGATCACTTTTATTAGTAAAATCCATATTTAATTCTAAAATTCTTCAAAAATTATGAAACTCAAATTTATTTAAGTTGGGAATATTCCGGGAATTTTAAAATTATTTTGGAAATTTTCGGGATTAATTTCACGCGCTCGTTGTTTCATTTCATTGCTAAAAGCGGGTATAAATTGTGTTTCAAAAATTTTCTTAAAGTTCAAAATTTATGTTTCTGCAAACTTCGGGATATTTGTAATATTTTAAGATTATTTCCGTAATTTTCTGAATTTATCTTAAGTGCAGCTTGGATCGTAAATTATAAAATGCGGGTATATTGCGCGATTCAAACATGTTTTAAAAATTACAGAAACTTTAGTTTATTAGTAGTTGAATATTTCAAGAATTTTAAAAAGTATTTCGAGAAGTTTCGGGTTATATTTACTCGCATTTTGACTAGTTTAATTGAAAAAAAAATGAATCAGCAATCGAGGAAAAACGAAACCAGGACACGTGTCTTCTTTTTATGACTTTTCAGGTACGTGGCAACTTCTGTGATTATAAAAAAAAAATAATAAATAATAATAATAAAAAGTCACCACCGACTTCATCAATTTATCTCTCTAATCTCTCACCCTCCTCTCATCTCACTCCTCTCATATCCTCCATGTCTCCTTTCTCGGTTTATTTGTTTTTCTCCTCCCCCGTACTGGTATTCCCTGCTCGGTATTGCTCCGCCGTTGCTTCGAATTCCGGTGAGCAGCCGCTCCGTAATTCCATTTCTTTTCGGCGATTTTCGCCGCCTTCCTTCTGTGTTCGGCCTGTATTTCATCTCTCCTGGTGTTCGTGTGTGTGTATTGCTGTGTGTGTATCTGTGGGGTGTGTGTGTGTGAGATATGCGGTTACAGTGTGTATTTCTGGGTTGCTTCCGCCTCTCGCCGGATTCCAGCGAGATGGTGGTGGGTGGTTCAGCCTGCTGTTTTGCTGTGCGTGCGTTTGCACGCGTCTGTGTAGAAAATATTTAATTATTTAAATTGTTTGATTGCTGCAGGAATTATTGATGAATTTCGTGAAGTTAAATGATTATTCGATGTAAAATTATTGTATAATCGGTGGAATTCGTGTAGGATGTTTGTTATAAATGAAAACCCGCGAATTTTGCCGCCGTCGACGATGAGCTTCGGCGAGTCGACGGTGGATGGTGATGAATTTATTCTGAGTCCTAATTTTTATAAAATAAATCAAGTGATTTGTGAAATTATTTTTGAAACGAGAATTTGTTTTTTTACATTAAGTCGAGTACGTAATTTATTTGACGAATTGTGATTGGATTGATTATTGGGTTGAACTGATGATTGGGATTGTGATTGTTGTGAATTGGATTATCGTTATTGAATTGACGTCGATGGATGTTTCGACGGGTAGTCCGATAATCAAAGGGGATGCTGTCCGGTTTCCGGAAAAAAAATCGAACTACGGGAATACGGGAGCGTATCTGACGATTATCGGGACGTCGAAGGGTTACATAGATATATATATGTTCTATATGGAACTTGATTGCACGAGGTGATGAAATAATTTTTCTAAAATTCATAACCCTGATTTTTGTAAAATTACAAATATACGTATTTTCGGAAAACGAATACCAAACCAATTTCTCGAGAATGTAAACCCTGACTGTTGGGTGTGTTGTTATATTATAATAATCCATATAATTACGAGTCGAGTTTGAATATCGTTGGGTAAGAATTAGTATCGAGGATATATCAAGCATACCTAGACGTCTAACGTAGGGTATTTCGACCCTGTAGGTTATAATCGAGAACCTGTAAGTGGACGATGGACTAGAAATGATCTGGTAGTCAGTCGACGAGCTCAAATGAGTTTCAACAGGAAAACTTAAGTATCAAAGTTGAATCCAGTGGGATCTAGTGATTGGACGTTAGAGCCTGAGCATCAAAGTCGGCTCAGGGTTGATCAGTAATAGTTGTAAAGCCTTGTAAGGCAAGTATTTCTGAACTTTTCTTCAAGATATATTACCAATGTTTTCGAACTGTTTTATAACATATTGTTATCATTAAACATAACTCCTGTTTTACAATGCATATGCTTCAAACTATTTACCCTTAAACCCTGATTCTTTCTTGATCTTGAGCCGTAAGCCTTATTCTTGGCAAACCGTACTTTGTTGATCCTCGGACACCAAACCACACAAATATGATACTACTTATCAAATGTGTAATTATCAAACTTCAAACACTGGAACAAAATTGCTTGAAAACACAAAAGTTTTTATATCTCAACCATTTCTTAAAACATCAAAGAACTATACCTTGAATAATCATTATTTGTTTAATACCTGATCACTTTACAAACTGAAAATCGTTTCTTATACGTACCTTGATATACCCCTGCGATGCATCTTGAATTGCATTATGTTTTAATACCAATGCTTTATCACTGTTGATTATGATCTTGTTCATTGAATTATATTGTTATTACACTGAATTGTTTTAGAATTGGATAGTCTTCTTTATGTGGACCAGATTCGTGGTCAGACCAGATTCGTGGTCAGACCAGATTCGTGGTCGAATTAGGCCAATGTGTGCCTTGGATCCAGTAATTAGAGCAGTGCTGTGTGCTTTGCTCGGGGTTAGTGCGTGACTGATCAGCAGCCTAACCTTGGTTTTATAACTTAAAATGAATATCCAATTCTAATGATTAGTTAAAAAGAAACTTGATTCCTTTGAATCATCTCATTTGATCATTGTTAACTTCAGTTATCGTTATCGTGACTTGCTGAGCTAGTTAGCTCACCCTTGCAATTCTTTTATATATTTTACAGTTGGAAAGAATATGGATGATAGTGAAGTTCCTCAGTCCAAAGTGCGGGCTAAGGTTCCAGTCGAGTTGGATCGAGCTAGCAGAAGTTTCATGCGGTAAAAAGATAGTTAGATTGTAAGAATGATTTTATTATCAATTGTAAGTTAAATTAGTTGGGGTTTGGTACGATTTAATAAATTAAGGTTGTGGCTTGTTTTCATACTTTAACCTGTTGCGATCCGTGGTTTTGTGAAGCAGGGTCAGTATAAATAATATTTCTTATACAGGTTGATATATTGTGTTTGTGTTGTGGACCCCAAACTTCTGACCCGGGTTTGGAGGGCGCCACAGATACGATTGGTCACCATCCACATTTCACCCTTGTACCTCTTCTGAGCTGGTTCGATCAATAAATCGCATTTGATTCATTTAATAACTTCAGAAAGTCCGTTGAAATGTCATCGTAATTTAAGCACTAGGATAGATTCTTACTTATTTGTGTCTTTAGCTTCTTACCTGCACGTTTAATACTCTAACAATTTTATCATAAGTGCTCTCTTATTGGGTAACTTCAAGTTTTATCTATGCCACTTAAAATGACGATTCTTTTGTTAAGAATGTTCTTCCTTTAGAAAAGTCTAAAAATCTTCCCAATCTTCTTCGGTCATGCCCAAGCTCCTTTTAAATTAATGAATTCTTTAAACTTTAATGGTCTCTGTAACTAGATGAATAGCTTTTCCGTACTCTGGTTCTGTTGTTAATCTCATCAAACAAGATTCACATTCTGCTGTTAGGATTAATCGAAACTGCCTCGTAATAGCAGGTCCATTTGGCCCTCGAAATCAACCATACTAATTTCTGAAACACGTACGTTCTAAGTAATCTGGTCTTATTACAAACAAGAAACTCAAGTACTGACTTGACAACCAATTTTTAAAACTTATTTTATTCAAAAAGGCTTTTAGATATTTTATAAGGGAAAATCTTTTTCGAAAACTTGTTTTAAAAAAAAAATTTGAAAATCGTACATCTGGTTGTCATTACTATATGAGTTGGTTGTTGTCTTTCCTACCTATAACAAGGTACCAAATTAAAGAAACGATCACATAAAGGTCCATTCACTTCAATCCACCTTCACTCCTTTATTGAGTCCATTTGCCTTCCTTAATCGGCGAAAACTTCAGTTGTCATTGCATGTTATCTTATTTGTAGCTTCACATCAAAGCTTCCATATTGGTAATACTCCCATCATCAACTTTGCAGTCGTTAAGTGGAACAGACTATGCAATAGTCAACAAGTCAGCTAATGTCACATTACCTTGTTACTATAAATATATCACATCGTCATAGCACCATTATTTAATTTCAAGAAAGCTCCAGATCCATAATCTTCTCTAATTCTCTTTCAAAAACTCATATAATCCATTCTACAAGCTAGTCATGGGTAGCCTAGTCACTAATGACTTCTTTTAACTTGGTAGCTGCTATCCTCCGGAACACTTGAATCTTCTTTCTAAACTTCTTCTCACCTTTATTTATATCTCAAGTACTCATCATTTACTATAACTCCCGAATCCAACCTCGTAGGTACGATTGCTTTATAGTACAAGCTTTAAACTGGGGGTATAGAACATGGTGTAGGGTAAACTGAAAAGATACTTTCACAGCCAAATGTCTGGTAAAATAAGAATAAACAGATGGAGGTTCTTAAATAGGTAGTCTCATATCAAGAGGTGGTAAAATAGCGTAGAATAGCCTGAAGAGGTGCAACTGTTATAACAAAAGATAATACCATTAATACTGATGGAAGAACAAGGTCCAAATCCAATCTGAGAGAAGATGACGATCCTCAAACGAAAGACTCCAAACAATCAGATGATACAGGGAAATCAGGATTTTCCATTGTCGTTGTCTGGAAATCACATTGCAAGCTAAGAATCTCGAATCGCAACACGAATCATACCGAAAACCTACTATACAGCCGCACCCAACCTTACGACGTCTTATCTTTCTATTTCCTATTCCTAATCCTAACCCTCTACCCAATCCCGATAATCTAGGCTTGTTTCAGTGACTTATAACCTGTAGCTCTGATACCAACCTGTGGCGCCCTCCAAACCCGGGTCAGAAGTTTGGAGTCCAAGACACATACACAATATAAAAACCTGTATAAGAAATATTATTTGCGATGACCCTACTTTACATAACCACGGATCGCAACAGGTTAAAGTATGAAAACTAGCCACAACCTTAACTTTTATTATAACATACCAAATCCCAACTAATTTAACTTACAACTGATAATGAAATTATTCTTACAATCTTACTATCTCACTACCATAAGAAGCTACTGCTAGCTCGATCCAACTCAATCTGAAATCCAAGCTCGTACTCTGGACTGAGGAATCTCGCTATCAACCATATCATTTTTAACTGTAGAATCTATAAAAGATTCGTAAGAGTGAGCTAACTAGCTCAGCAAGTCATAATAATGATAACTGAGGTTAAACAATGTTCAAATGGGATGATTCAGAAGAATCAAGTATATTGTTAAACAATCGTTAGAATTGGATATTAATTTTAAGTTTTAAAACCAAGGTTAGGCTGCTGATCAGTCATGCACTAACCCCGAGCAAGGCACGCAGCTCTGCTCTAATTACTGGATCCAAGGCACACATTGGCCTACCTCGACCACGAATCTGGTCTGGCCACGAATCTGGTCCACATAAGAAAAATATCCAATTCTAAAATAGTTCAGTATGATAAACAATATACTTTAATAAAACAAGATCATAATTAATGATGATAAAACACTTGAATAAAAGCGTAATGCAATTCATGGGTATCACAAGGGTATATCAGAATATGTATGAGAAATGGTTTTCAGCCTGTAAGAGGATCAGGTATTAGACGAATAATGGTTTTTCAAGGTTTAGTTCTTTGATGTTATAAAGAATGGTTGGGGTATTAAAGTTTTTATGTTTTCAAACAATTCTGTTCCAGTGTTTGGTAGTTATACATTTAGGGAGTAGTATCATATTTGTGTGGTTTGGTATCTGAAAATCAACAAAGGATGGTTTACAAAGAATAAGGCTTACGGCTCAAAGATCAAATGATGTGGCTCAGGTTCAAGGCTGAAGGATTCAAAGTACTTACAATATAAAACAGAGCTATTTTGAATACATAACAATATGTCACAAGAGAATTTAGAAATATTTGAATTATATTTCGAAATAGTTTTAGAAGTACTTGCCTTGTAGGGCTTTATAACTATTATTGATCGACTCTGAGTTGACTCTGTCGCTCAGGCTTTATTGTCTATCCACTAGATCACCCTGGATTCAACCTCAACACTTAAGTCCTTTAATTGGAACCTTACTGAGCTTTTCGACTAACCCCCAAACTATCTTTCGTCCAATGCCAATTTTCGGGCCTTCCAACTAGAACCTGCAAGGTCGAAACACCCTAACTTAAAAATTCGATTATGCTTGACATTTCCTTGCTAACAATCTACCCGAATGTTAACAAAACCCGACTCGTAACATACTTCATATAATAATACACGTATCACTTAGGGTTCACATTCTTGAAAATTGGTTCGGTGTTCGTTTCCAGAAAATACGTATACTCCTCAATGTACTAAATGAGGGTTATTGGTTTTGGCAAAACGTTTCACTATAACATACAATCAGGTTTCATATACATCATACGTATATATATATATATATATATATATATATATATATATATATATATATTTACTTATACTCACTCGACGTCCCGATAATTACCGGATACGCACCCGTATTTCGGTAGTTTGATTTCCCGGAAATCAGGCAGCATTTCCTTTATTTATCGGTTAACCCGTCGAAGCAATCCGATATCAATCACAACAATCAATCAATCTAATAACCATCATTTATAATCCAAAACATTCAACAACAACCGCAATCACTTACGCAACCAAATCTCGATACACTCCTTATATACCCGATAAATATCTTTCATTTTAAAAATTACTTTACGAACTAAATTAATATTTTAAAATTTTTAGGACTCAGAATAAACATCACAGTCCACCGTCAACTCATCGGAATTCATCGTTGACGGCGGTAAAACCCGGAGGTACCCGAATTGGGTTTCCAGTCATAGATTTCACTGATTAATTAATAAAATTCCTGCACGATTAACTTAATTCACGAATGTTAATCATATCGATCCTGCAGAAATAACCCAATAATACTCAAATTAATATAAGCATTATAATTCGAAAATAAAGTACAGTCAACCGGAACATATCACAGGCAACCAAACAACTACAACCGAACAGGGGTGGCCGGAGCAAAGCAGCCGAAGGAACCAAAATAGACATGGCCATAGGAAAACATGGCAACACCAACACACACATCACCCACACACGCACACACGCACACAATACACTCACACACACCTGTATACACATACACGAGCACACCTGACGCGCCCAACGGAAACAGGCCGGAGAATCAAGCAGCGGCGGGAGTCCGAGAACAGGGGCAAGGGAAACATATAGGGGTAAACAAGGAAATAGAGGGATAGAACGAGAGAGATGCGAGGCAACGAGAGAGAAAGAGAGAGACGAAACTGAGAGAGATTAGCAGAGAAAGAGAGAAGAGATTAGAGAATTTTTCGATTGAAATTGAGAAATGAATATAACCTATAAAAATTTACTCTGCAACCACGTATTATTCGATTGATAGGGAAGCAACACGTGTATATTATAACGTCTGACAGCTTAATTCTGAATCGCATTTTCACAATTTATCGAACCAAGCAACACATAAAATAATTTCACAAAATTACAAAAATAGCCTTAAAATATTAAAAATATCTCGGAGTTTATAAAAACTTAAATTTCGTAATTTTAAAATAATTTCTGAAGTGTAATTTATAACCGCTTTTTAACAATTAAACGAAACAACGCGCGAGTGAAATTAATCCCAAAAATTTCCAAAATAATTTTAAAATTCTCAGAATATTATAAATTTAGTAAATTATGAATTTTGTGATTTTTGAAGAATTCCGGAATTAAATATGGATTTTACAAATAAACACAATCAAAAAATCATTTAAAGATAAATAATTAATAAAATATTGATTTCTAAATTTTATAAAATCCCAAAAATAATTATTGTAATTATAAAACCATAAAAACAATTTTAAAGACATTTCAAATATATATAAAAATAAATTTGCATTAAATCCACTTTTAAAAGTGAAAATAATTCAATATTAGTCCATAATTAACTATGCGAACAACGCGATACACCATAAATCACACATAGATAATAATAAAACAACACCAAGCTGGCAGAAGCTATACACATATTTGATTTATTTAATACTTCCACAATTACATATTTAAATAATTAAAAAAAAACACGAGTCGTTATGCCTTGAGGATAATTAAGTTATGGTGATTGATCTAGTTTCGAAGCATATCTGTTAAGCATTCGTACACACCACATTTCTAGTTATATGTTAACTTGCATGCTTTGATTGATCTTTAGTCGCCTAATTGTATTTGTTGATATGTCATGTGTTGGTTGGTTTAGTCATCGCGAAGGGATCGCTGCATTTATGCATGTTTTATTCTATATTTGAGTCTGTGATGCTTGAGGACAAGCATCGATTCAAGTTTGGGGGTGTGATAAGTGGCATTTTATACCACTTAGAGCGTCTCTTAACGGCTTGAATTGGTGTCTTGGACTTAAGTATTTTGTGTATTTGACACATTTTCTAGTATTTTTTGCATTTCAGGGAATAACTTGCTTAGATAGGTGGTTTTCATCAAATAAAGCTTAAGGAAGTGATTGGAATCAGTCTAGGGTTGATGAGCGAAGAAATCAGCAAAAACAGAAGCAGAATAAGGAATTTTCCAGAAAGGTAGCAGGCGGCCGCGCGCTAGGAGCAGGCGACCACGTGCTAGCAGGCGGCCGCGTGGAAGATGCAGGCGACCGCGTGCGGACGGATTTTTAGAATCTGGATTTAATAATTCGAGTACGATTGGGCTTCTGTTGGCGCTAGTCCTCTTGGGCTATTATATAAACCTTATGGGAAGACGTTTTCTTCATCAAGAAATCAAGAGCGAGGGCAAGAAGATTGAGAAGACCGTTTTAGCACGCAACAACGAAGAAGAGGAAAGCATACGTTTATCTTGTGATTCTTTTAATTCGTTATAACAGTGGATGCTAGTTTTCTTTATGCTTTGAACCTTAATACTCTTGTGACGTACTTCATTATTAATTAAGTATTTTTATTAGCCTTATATTGTTGTGTTATTATCCTGCTTTCATATGAACCCATGGTGACGATGAGTTCTATTATGGGCTAATCGTGATCATGGGATTCTAACGGATTTACTATGGATTTTTTTAGTTAATTGTTTAATACCTTGGTATGTGGTGATTGTATGATATCTAGTATAGGTTGTGCTTATTCGTCTTATATGCGTCGCGAACATGTAAGATAGCCTGTTAATCTCTTGTGAAGCGACAGTGAATCTTGAGATTTAGAATTTGCCATGCTAGTATAGGTTCATGTATTGTATGCATAATTAGTGGGTAACTCTAACCGTTTTACTTGCCCTGTGTAATCATCGTGAATAACTTGCTCTTAAATCGTCACGTTGTCAAATTTTGTAGACATATAGGGTCTCAACATAATTGATGCCTATTCAACTTCTATCTTAATTGTGGATGCTTGGTAGAATGGTATTCGTACAATGAAAGTTGGCGTTTATCATTTTCGTGTTATTTGATTAATATCATCACCATTACATGCTAAGGTTAATAACAATAACTATTGAATGAAGTAGTAATGAAGTTAGGATCTCATGTTTGTTTAATATTGTTAATTCAAGTGTTTAATTCTCGTACTTAATATTAGTTAACCAATCTTAATTGTTATTGTCTTGGCATTGAAGAATAATCATACATTGGTGAGTAAGTGTTAATTAAATATAATTAATCAGAGTCTCTGTGGGAATGAACTAGAAATCATTCTATATTACTTGCGAACGCGTATACTTGCATGAATTATTTAGCGCATGCTTTGTGCCTAACAAGTACACAGTTACAAGATATCTTCTAATTGATATAGAATATAATTCTGTCTCCTAAAATATATCAATTAGATATCTTCTACAACTCTTCTAGTCTTCTAACTCTTCATGCATATCTTCTATTGTTTTAGTCAAGATCATTTCCTGTAAATCAGCTTATTTCCTTATCTGAAGTATCCGCACTTAAGTCCTGATATAAATCCAGAAGGCCTTAAGTTTTGATATAAATTCTGACTTCAGTAAGTTCTGATTTCCAGTAAGTCCTGATATTAAGTTCTGAATTAAACACAACATATTAGACATGATATCACAAATATATCTAACAACATCTATTATCAAAGTGTTTAGGAATTTTCAAATAAGTATAAAAAAATTTCTAACTTGACAACATATGGTTACTTCTAATAAAGCAATCAAGCATTTTAACCATAGTTGTACTTAAGAAGAATTTCCACACTTTGTATATTAGTATAAGTGACTGAAGATAAGTAATGATTACTTAGAGGAGTTCTTATACTCTTAACTAAATATCATTAACTGATATAAGTCAAGAATTAGCACACGACTAATCATTCTACAATCATGATTCTGATTCAGTGAATTCTTGAGATGTAAACATTGCTAAATTCACTAGAACCAAAACCTCATAATTAACCTATAACAGTTTAGTTACAATTAATATACTAGATATCAATCGTTAACAGATTTAGTTATGATCAATCATGCTGCTAATTTATCTTAAGTTAGTTTGAATTATGGAGCAAATAAAATCATTAAATCGCTTCAATTTCCATAATCCAAACTACCTAAAATAAATAATAAATAAATACTAAATATCTATGAATTAGATACTAGCACTTAAATATTTATAATTATCCTTGAATAATCACCAAAGGATATATGATTTATATAGATGGCAATCACTCTCTGGATAATTAGTAATTTTAGAAATACTTTCTAAGCATATAAAATACTAAGAGTTTTATACACATAATTTAGAAAATACATCAACTTTTAATATTAGTGATTTTAGATATAAGCATTGATGACTTAGAACAAAAATTCTAAATAATATCACTAATACTAAAAGTACAACAATTATTCATACATGGTACAAATAACTATGCTGCATATTATTTTAATATAATTTAAATTATGAGACTGATATGGAATGGAATTGTCTACAGTCATAATTTAAATCAATTAAAATAGTATTCAAACTTAATGCTATAATACTTAACTAGCATAATTGTATCTGACATTGTAATCATGATAATCAAGATAGTAGCACTAAGTACTAGGTACTGGATTACTGATAAATTTGCAAGTCCTTTTAATATTGAAGATTTAATACTTGTGAACTTATATGAAGAATTCCTTACATATGGGAATTCCAACTAATATGCAATGAATGATATCCCACACTTACAAACCAGTCTTGAAAAATTAACTTTATCAAGTGATTTAATAAATGTTTATGTCGATAACTGTTTGACTAAAGTGACATGCTCTCTAAATTGATGATACCTGGTATGAAAGTGCTTTGTCATAGAGTGTTCCACAGAGTTGTTGGTTTTGAAGTTGTTTCTCATCATAACAAGAAATTAATCTTCTTCCATGAAGTTGATAGCTTCTCGAGATGCTTCTCTAGTCACTTATAACCTGCGTAAACTATATCTATATAACCAAACATGTTAAGCATAATATCTTTAGGGTACTTTACTCTAAGAGTTGATAGTCCCTTAAGATATCTAATAAAGTTGTTAATAGCTATAAGATTGGATTCTCTAGGATCCACTTGGAACCTTGCACTTTGGCATCTTGAGAACATTACATGTTGTCTCTTAGCATTTGAGTAAAAGAGTGTGCTTGTCATACCTCTATGGATTGTCATTTTACCTGAGTTACACTGATCAAGCTTTAGTTGTTTCAACATACTTCTCCATACCCACTCTGCAATTACTTAGCAAATAATCTTGCACAAGTCTTTGTTAGTAGACCAACATATAACATTATCATTATATCACTGTACATAAAATAATATGTTTGTGCCTAGTGATAAGAGAGTTATTAATATGATGACTCTACTAGTTCATATTAAACTGTAACTTCAGTTAGAGTGCCATACCATGTTCTTGACGATTGCTTGAGTAGTACACTAGTTCATACCAACCTGAAGTGAGATTGTGAAGAAGAGATATGCATAATCCAATAGATCTGCAACTGCAAAGTCCATGAACTGTGGTGCATTGACTTCCTCTTTCGACTTACCAATCAGGAGTGTACTTGTACACATCTACTAGAGTCCAATTCCAAGTGTAATGTGCATCAGGTGCCTGATATGTCGTAATATCCTCAAGTCTCGTCACTGGTGCTTTCTGTCAAATATTGCTTCCTGATAATAACCTAACATCCAGTTTGGCCTTGTCCCTCGTAACAATGTCATTGTTAGTACCAATTACAAAGTTGTCATTTGGTTTGGATACCAGCTTCCCTACAATCTACTTTCTAACTGATTGAGTTCATTTTGCTTTGCAATTACCCAACCATTCCGGATCTATCAGAGCTTCTGTAACTTTTTTAGTTTCTTCTTCAGATAGAAAACTAGAGAGATACTCATTTATACTCAGTAGCCCTGCTAATCATTACTTCACCATCTGGATCACTTAGAACTAGACTCTGGGAATAATATTAGCATCAAACCCTTTGTCTCAGCAGATATGTTCTTGTAGTGTCCTCTTGATTTTCAATGTGGTGTTATTTCTTACTAGTTGATCCTTCTTTTGCTCCCCCTAAGCTGTTGCTGGGATTTCCTGAAAATCCTTACCCTTGCTGACTGGCTTCATTGAAATAATGAGTTGTGTTATACACTACCATTCCATTGCTTGGATATGAATCATCAATACCATTAATTTCTCCTTTAACAGCTTGGAGCATGGAGTTGTTGAACTGTGCAATTAGACTGTCTATCACAACCTGTTGATCAACCACAAATGCCCTGTAAGTTGTAGACTCCACTGAGTAGTCATGAAGAATATCCTCACAAGTCTTAGCTGAAAATGCCAAGATCTTCAAACAACTGAAAATATTTCATTATTTGCTTATGTAGAACATTCTCTCCAAACACTTTGTTTACTTCTGTTGGCCATTAACTCATTAGTGGTCTTCATGTATACATCCCGATCAAGGTTTGATCTTACTTGTTGTAAACTGTATTGACTGCTTCAGCCCTTTGGTATTTAGAAAGTCTTGATTAACTTGATATTTCCCTTGTAGCTTTAATCAAGTTCTGGTTCTTCCTTTGTACCACTCCATTATGACATGGAGCTCACAATGCTGAATATGTCTCAGAATGTTCTTGATGTTACAGATATTAATCAGAACTGCTTCTTGGATTCAGTCCCATTATCTGACCACAAGATTATTTCTTTTACAGTTGCTTCCAGCTTGACCTTCTGATATGATCAATCACCATCTGTGATGTCTTGTCTTGAGAATGCACGAACAACTTTATTTCATAAGAGTAGTCAACCACTATCACTAAGGTATTTCTATACTTTGGTGTGATGTTGTCTTTGACTTTTCTTTCTGACATGCCTCATATTTATCGTCTTCTGAATTCTAGATGAGGCAGTCCTCTCAGTAATCCCTTTTCACAAAAGTGTTCCTTGCGTTGATGTTCAAGGGTGAGAGCTTCTAATGCCATAGCTAAACTTTTGTCAGATGAAGCTTTACAGTAGAAACCATTGACTTCACCTTTCCTGATAGTCTAGCCAAAAGCATATCTTTTCCTTACTCTAAGAAGAGCAAGCTTCTCAACCTTCTTACTTCAGATGAGACACAAATCCTTCATTGAATTGACATTTTGTCCTTTGATGCAGAACTGTCTGATAAGAGGATTTGTGCCTTGATTCTCCAGCAAGAAGATGCTTCAATTGTATCAATGACTCCAATGATTAATTATTATCAGTGATAGCAATTGTTGAGTCCATGATGACATTCCTTTTTCTTCATAGCTTCCCGTGATGAAAACCTTTGTTATCATCTCCAAAGATTATTGACGGAATAGCTTTTGTCAATCATATTTGATTGTGAGGCTCTGTCTTTGATCATATGCTTTGAGTATGAATTACCAAGAATACATATGAATCAATTGACCTGTTATGTCCTGCACTCACAAATGGATTAACAGTTCTTGGTACCCAACTTATCAGTTTAAGTCCATATGGATTAAAGATCTTACTATAAACAAAGATAACAACAGCTGCAATCTTATCACGTCAAATCTTATTTTTGACTGACCATTTTATCCATTTTGATACCCTTGACAAATTTGTCTCTACGCTAGGAGAAAAATGATTCCAACCTTACATAAGGAGGACTAGCAGTCTTTGCCCTATTGTAATCCTAAACATGCTTTTTCTACAATTAATGCAAGTACTAAGAGATGCATTTATGGTATTAAAATAAGCAGCACTGAGTTAAGAATACATGGCATTCATTCAGAAATATTACTCATAAGAAATAAGCAAGACAGACATGATATGGAACAAATAGAAAAAACAAATAAATCACTAATTCTATCTAGTCCAATCCTGTTGATGTATCTCATCTAGCTATCTCAATCCAAATATAAACTAATACATCTTAATAAATAATTCAGAGTAAATTGATAAATCACATTGTAATAGGATACAAAAAATAAGCATTAACAAAGGTCTTATATGCTGGAAAACATATATCTCACTAAAGCAATAAATCATGTTCAATAAATATTCAAACACATATATAAGATCATCTAAAGTAACATGCACAAGTTAAACATCAATCCTAGATACCAAAAAGATAATCTAGTGAACTAGTTCAGTATTATCTATGTGTGATGCTATCATGCTTGTGTGAGTGTTAAACATTTAAACACTAAGATCTTATCATACATTGAATGTTGAGAAAAAGATATTGCAGTGGTTCAAGAAATTGAAACCTGAGATATGTGAGTTAGATCATCTTCAGAGATTGCTATGAAAGCAAGATATTCATTATCCCCGTCATCTGATCCATCCCAATTCTTTCCCGTGCACTATAAGTTTTAAATGGCTACTTCCCTAAGAAAACATTCCACCTTTATCTCAACTCTTCAACTGAATCCCTACTCATCCTTGTTTGTTAAGCTTCTTGTTATGTTGTAGCAAAACCCCTGATAGTTAATTGACACATATTGCTTGTCAAACCTGTAGCTATCAAATCTTATTTATGTCCCAACCTCAGTCTGTAACCACCTCTTGAACTGAATCTGTAAGAATCTCTGCTTCAGAATAGATAGGCTTGATCCTTGGATATAGCTTATGTATACCTTGTGAATCTAATATGACCAAACTTCCCTGACATGTGAAACATTGCCCTGGCGTCCAGTCTCTCAAGTACTTCTACCTGAGCTTCTTCTGATTCAGCTATCAGTACCTCTTACATTCTGTCCCGAGGTTCCAACCTTAATGCATGTAACTGAGATATTTGTATGTCCCCACTATTCTCTCTGACCTCCTCAATTCCAGCCTATATGATCTCATTGATTCCCTGGATAAATATAGCATTGGTACAAACCATTGTGTGATTGTATAATATAGAATCATAGAGTTGTCTTAAAATCTCCGAGAAAAAATGTACCCATAGAAATTTCATTCAATTCCTGTGTCTGAAAACCTAGTGGTATCCTATGGAGTAAGCCTTTGAGGAAGATCCACAATTTTCGTCTCTAGGTCTTGAAATCAGTTCCATTGGAGTAAGAAAACCATTATCTTCAATTTTCGTATTCGGGAATTTTCCGTCTGAATATCACATGGTCTTCGCTTTCTTCGAAAGATTAAAATCCACTTTAAAATCCCGGAGGAATCTTGAGTCTACCAATCCGTGAGTACCCTTTATGGCTGAGTCCAAATTATTTAAAATTCAAAAATCTCAAGTGTTGATAATTTTTAAAAATTAAAAAATCTGAAAATATGAGAACTTGAATGTTTGGGGTGACACACCGGATCTGATCTGTAAATCGATCAACAAGCTCTGATACCAATTTTTAGGTCCCGAATTATCGTAGAAGGGGGGTTGAATACGATAATCACTAAATTAAAAATTCTTTCGAAACTTTAGCGGATATAGATTTAGTGTTCGGTTAGTGGTTCCGAGTTCTTGAGCTGAATTGTGTTTTGGAATATAAAACGAGGAACAAAAGATATTCGGGGAAGTATATATTCTTATATAAATCCACGAGGGGTGTTGCTACACTCCGGTAAATAAATTAACCGGCTACAATCTAAGAACAATAAAGTTCCTAGCTTCTACAAAGATCAACAAATTAAATCTTATACAATGATCTAGCTTTTGTTTGTCTAAGGATTTAATTATCGGGTAACGATTATAATGCACCTATGAATATACAAGAGTTAAATCGGGCATTATAACATTTCTCCGGTAAGAAGTTAAACAGATATCAATATGCAGAGCTTCTCTGTGTTCTCTGTGTTTCTTGTTTTCATCACCTCCCGTGAGAGAGAAGATGAACAAAACTTTTTAACAATAATCATTTTGATTGTTATATATTCTACTTTTCTGTGTAGACTTTCAATTCATTTGGATAGGTGGCAGCTTTGTGTCCACAAATATCCTTGAATTTTTGTTGTATAATTCACTGGAAAATCAACCAAGTGTTCTATGGTGACTGGAGTATTCTTTGGCTTTTCTTCTATGGCGACCAGCATCTATATTGCTCTATGGCGACCAATTGAGCTCTATGGAGACTAATTGAGTTCTATGGCGACCACTTGAGCTTTATGGCGACCAATGGAGCTCTATGGCGACCACTGGAGCTCTATGTCGACCACTGGAGCTCTATGGCGACCACTGGAGCTCTATGGCAACCACTGGAGCTCTATAGTGACCACTAGAGTTTGTAGTAGTCCTTACACTTCTATGGCGACCAGAGTGAAGAATCTTCTATCTTAGAATATTTTCCTTCTATTTTGCCATTCTTCACTATATCAACACTTTCTTCTGTAATTGAATGAAAATCCCTTCTTGTATACTGATGTTTGGTGCACTGGTCTAGTTCACAAACAACTAGCATTGAGAGAACATAATTCAATTTTTCTTGTGTTTCCGAGTTGATACAGATTGGTTGAATATCCATTGCTTCTAACACTGACCGTCAATAAACAACTGTACTTTCAATGGAATCCTTTCTGGTACTTTAAACAACGTCTTCATTGCTATTACAATCTTGAACACTACATTCACTGTTCTTCACCGACGCATGAATATATAAATGAGCTCCTGTCAGTGAGTATAACTTCAAGACTGGAGCTATCTTCTTTAACCTCTGTTTATACCATGTCTTCAATTCTTCAGATTCCTATGCTTCATACACTGTCTATCTTCAATCAATGCCAATACACTGAAATCTTCTGGTAGCACTTTATACACTGAATCTTCATCATTTTTGAAACCCTGAAAGTCTTTAACCTTTATTCTTCACTGAGGCATGAACATATTGATGAACTTCTTTCAGTGACCTATAAACAGACTTCAAGTCTTCTTCTAATCTTCTGATTCTTTATATTTGCCTTGTCTTCATTCTTCCTGATTTCTTGTGTAGACGTAGTTTTATTAACCTGTCATATTCTAGTATTGTTATCGTGTTGAGTTATCACATAACTGTGCATATAGCTACGCAGTTTCACCAACAGTAGAGCGTTCCTTGGACAAGAGTAAGCTGTGAGGGTGGACTGATTTCCAGAATGGATATCGGGTTGAGACTTCTGATGATAGGGACAGGGTGTGGATGATGCCCGAATTCGGGATGCACAGCGTGCCCTTGATCTTATTCGAATATGGGCTTCATTTACCCATGCGCCCTTTTCATTTTGCGATATACGAGACCATTGGTTGTGGGGTCGACTAGCTGTCACCTAATTCCCTTGCTTAAGTAACAGGGTTTACAGCTTTAGGTGATGAGAGAAATCGAATTCCTTCCACTCAATTATTCTTTTCCATTTATGCTGTGCATTTCACTAAGGGTCGGATCTATTTTGACACAAGAATGAAAAACTTTAAGATTGTTGAAGTTAAGTCATCGAACTCAAGGTATCATCCGAAGTGGGGTCTTCTCCTATGGGTCTGACCTCGAGTTTGTTCGTCCTTGTAGGTTGATTAGCAAGGATAATAGAGATTATTTGAATAGTTTAGACTAGTATGACACGGAGTTATAGGTAAACCTCTTGCTGATTTGTTATGTAAATGTAATAACTCGAATTTTTGAGACCTTGTAAAATGTTTAATGAATAGTAACCCTGACGGACGGGAAAAACTTTTGAGCCCACACTATGTAGTGCATGAAAAAATGAGTTTCGGAGTTGATATCATGATTATACGTACCAAATGAGTGTATGCAAACGCTATTAGTTTTCGAAGAAAACGAACTTTGAAAAACGACTGTATTTATGACTCATCGAGGATTACGGGAATCACAATATAATTACAAGATTAAAACCCTACGTATTTATATTCAAGTATGATAATTCAAAATGTAAGGAATAAATACGAAAGGAATTACGTCGCGAACCATTTACGAGTAAGTATTACGAAAATGCTTAAGCGACCGAGCGAATACGTAAACGATTAAATAAACATAATGTACTAACTAACCATGGTAAGAAAGTAACCATGGTTACTTTATCAAATAGTGAGCTAAACTTAGGATGATCAAGCAAGCTAGCCAAATAGTGTGCTAAGGAAGCTAGCACATGTAGTTTAGCTTGTAAACTAGGAAGCTACTTAAGATATGTCCATGGATTTGGAAACAAGGAATATACCTAGGATTCTATACTAGGAAGAATATCAATCAATAAAAAGATATCACCCATCCCATTTCCTAGAAGCAACCAAAGGAAGCAAGCATAAAACTCTCTCCCCCTTTCATTCTTCCATTTGGCCTTCTTCATCAAAGGGAGGAATTCAAAATAAAAATCTCAAAATCTAGCCATGGTAAAATCATCCCATTAATTCTCAAGCTTCCTAACAACCAAACTAAGGTAAGAAAATTCTTTCATCTCTTTATATCAAGGTTTGATAGGTGAAATAAAATCAAGAAAGTTACTAGTGAATAGTATCAATAGTAACGCTTCTTTGGTTTCTTGATTTCAATGGTGGTTTTATGTTCCAAAAATCATACCAAGCACTTCCAAGACTCCACCATCCTCAAGAACACATCTCAAGATTTCAAGAAAGGTAAAATCTTTGGACCAACTTTATTTAAGATTCATTTTCAAGATCCATTTAGTATGTAGTTGTAAACCTAGTTTTAGAAGTGGTATTGTTGAAATCTTGATATTTACTTAAGTGGATGAAAAGTTGATTTTTGTTGCCTCAAGAACATGATGTTCTTGAAAGGAGTTTGTGTGTTGATGATGAGATGATGATTGTTGGTGGTTGTGTTAAGAGTTAGGGCGTAAACGAAACCCCGATCGTGAATGTAATTCCGTTAAAATAAACAAATCGTAACTTTAAGTTTCTGCAGAAAGTCACGAAGATGTAAACTGTATTTTCTTGATAAATAACCCTTGATTATGATAGACAATGTTATAAGGATCTTTTAGGCGCTTGAATCGCTTGATTCCGATTTACAGATTGTTAGATCCCAATTTATTTGTAGAAGGGGGGGTTGAATGCAAACAATACCGTTTAATCGAATAAAATGCGGAATAAAATTGTGAAACAAAATTCAAGTTAAATAAAACTTTTATTAAACTTGAAAGGTGTTACAACTACGGTATCGGTTACAAGGGATTAATCTCAAATCAATTATTACAAATCTAGAATAAATTCGACATGAACTTTTTCTATTTTTGTAATTAAAAGATCAAATGCTAAATGCGATTTGAGATTAAGTTCTAGGGATTTTAATCCGCTAGATTGATACACAAGAACAAGATAAGTATTTCTAGTTGATTGGATTTAACTTTACAATCTAGAAATTGATCTTGAAGTTGCAGATGAGATGTAATATTTTTCTGCTCCTTTTTCTTTTTGTTCTTGAGTATGTATTCTGTTTGATTGCCTCCTTTTTTTTATGAACTGGTCTTCTGCTTCTTTTAAACAACACAGCCGAGTAGATTGAATTGGAATGACAATCCTTTAAGCTTGTGAGACTTTCGGTAGGACAATGTTTACAACTAGCAAGACAATTAAAAATGAGCTAGCAAGACTTTCGGTATGACTATAGATTGTCATACCGATTGTCATATTAGTTCAAATAAATTGTCTTGCTGAATTAATAACTGATTTTAATCTAAACAGAAATTCTAATAAGACAATTAAATGTATTGGCATGACTTTCGGTATGACTATCAATTGTCATACCGATTGTCATACTAGTTCAAATGAATTGTCTTGCTGAATTTAAGCAGATTTTAAACCAATTAAAATCTTGTAAATCCTTAATATTAATTCTAAATTAATTAATCAATTTAATTCAATTAATCAATAAATTAATCTTTGCAGATATAATTTATTTTCTTAATTAAATTATAAGACTTAATTAATTAATAGAGAATTAATACTAACCCTTAGCAGCATCCATTCTTCTGACAATCTTCTGAAAGTCACTGAGACTTATGAATCAATTCCGCCACTTCAATGCTGACACTCGATGTACTGTCTGGTTCATGAGTGACTAACTTTCGTGACGTTTCTTCATGTCTTGACTTTGATATTCTGATTGAATCCTTGTAATAAATGATACCCTGACGAGATCTCTGTCACTTGATTAAATCCACGATCTTGATTTATATCACTGAGGCATGATCAAATTCTTGAACTTCTTCCAGTGAATCTTCAAGTCTGCAGATGAACAATGTTTCTTTATTCTTTGACAGATGTTACTTTGTGAGATCTCTCTGATGATAGATCCACTATTTACTTATTACATTCTTATTTGAGTTGAGTTAAATACTCGAATAAACGAGTAGGCTATGACATATGCCTTTCAATCTCCCCCTATTTGCTTGTTAGACAATAACAACAAATACCTAGAGGATAACTCAACTAACAAATAAGAAAAAGATATAAACAGTAATGTAAAGTAAATAGCAGAAAAGTTCTGGATTATATTTAACATTTTCCAGATTCCAAATGAAATTTACAAGTGAATACAAGATAGATGTTCCTCTAGCCTGAACATATAACTACATTAGACTATCTTGATTCATAAAGCTCTAATCATATTACATTGAGTTTTGAGCTAATTGACTTCAGTTGTCTTCTCTTCTGACTTCACCTTCTTCTAAATCTTGAAGCAATTCCTTGTCAAAGACACGATCCTTTTCTGAAGTGAAGCTTGCTGGTCTGACTGGTTGAACTCCAACTGACTTCAGCTTATTCTTGAGTTGACTGTACCTTTTAACATTCTTTTCACAATAAGCTTGAATCAAGTCAGCAGCTTGAGTCTTCAACATGGATGAATATCCAGCAGTTCTCAAATGATGTTCCATCCAGACCAGATGCTTAGCTGAGTAGTCTTTAAGAGATTGTACATCTAGCTGACAGATTTGAAGACAATCAGACTTAAAGAATCTCACCTGATGAGGATTGTTGACCACTTGAGGACTAGCCCTGCTGGCAAACTCTTTAAGCCTTTCTCGAAGAACTTCATTCAATTCTGAGCTTCTTTTGACTTTGTTTAAAAGAACCCAAATCTCTGACAAAGAACGATTCTCAAATAGATGAAGTGACACCTTGAATGATCCTTCACTCTGACAATATACAAAAATGCTCATCTCATTTAGGGATCTATCAAAAGCAGCTGTGATCCTTGAGACTTCAGTCTTGATAGCATTCATGTACATGTCATTGTTGGGATTTGAGATTTCCAGCTTGTCAAGAAGATGTAAGAACTGCCTATCATTGTTAGTGCTCAGCTGAGGCATATCGAGTACTCTCCAAGCTTCATCCCATTTTTCACCAATCTTTAGTCTGACATCTCTTCTCCTTTCTTGAGCCTTAATGTCATGAAGACGTTGCTTTTGAAGAGTTTCTGTTCTTTGTATGTCTTTCCTCCTGTCAATGATCTGAGAGACCTTCTTGAGTTCAGCTTCTTTTCTTTTCATCTCTGACTGCTCCTTCTGAAATTCTTTCTCAAACATAGGATCCACTGTATCTTCCTCTTCCCAATCTTCAAAATCACTTTCCTCTTCAGCTTCAAATAACCCATCTTTATCTTCCTGAACTGGTTCAGTGGGAATGTCAAAAATATCAAAGTCATCCTGTTCTCCACTGTAGTAGACATTATCAGCCTTTCCTTTGTTTCCAGCAGAGGTATCTTTTTCTTTCCCTTTGGCACTACTTCCTTTCTTCTCCCCCTTAGTTGAGGGATCCTCTTCTGATCTTCCTTTGGAACCTCCATCACCTCCAGAGCCTGATCCTCCACCAGACGGTCCTTCAAAATAAGTTCTTTGTTCTTCATTAGGGCAATGAGAATTCTTGATCATGTAATATAGGTGCTTCATCCCTTCATTGAGATGTTCTATGCCCGTCTCTATCTTTAGAAATCTTGAGGAGTCCAGTGAATGATTTATCTCAACGAGGTCTTCAAGAGAAGTCATTCTTGTATGTAGAGAGCAGAAGTTGGATATGTCATCAGCTGATAAAGTTGGAGTGTCCTAAATAGAATTGAGCTTTGGTATTACAGTGGTCTTTAGATCTGAGATGTCGTTCCTTATGATTGCAAGCTGATTGTTGACAGAGGTGGAAGAAGAAGATCGTTCAACCACTTGTGCTTTGAATGCTTGAGCTTCAGCTTGGCTTTTAGCAAGTTCTTCTTTTAGGGCAGCAATCTGAGCTAACAGGTTTACAGTATCAGTGTCTGTGTGTGCTATCACCTGAATTTCACTCGTGTTTGGTTCACTCATCTCATGTGCATGTGTTTCTCTCAATATAATTGCTCGTGAGGAGTCTTCCTATTGCTGTTCTTCTGTACCTGCATTAAAAATCACCCTAGCCTCTTCAAGAGAGGTCAGTGGTGGTGCAATGGGAATTCGCGAGTCCCGATCCTCAGTCAATACTATCAAATCTTTTGGAATAGATGTCTGAATTGCTTCAGGGATAGATTGACCGAGTTGCCCTCCACTTTCTCCAGATAAATCTGCGAGTGGAGAATCCCATAAGGGAGCCAGAGGTGTTGGATCTGGGAGGGGAGAAAATGACTCTATTAAAGATGGCGGAGAGTCAGATTTTCCCTCTGAAGCATGTGACTGCTCTTCTGCCGTAACTATGGCAGGCACTGTAACCGACTCTACGTGCACTCCTCGCTGTGTGTCCTGAGTATGATCTGGGGAAGTGTATGGTTCCATTGTGAGTAATGGAATTGTGCTTGACTCAGTACAAGATGCCATGGCCCTATGGCGAATTTCAATAGATGCATCCTGTTGAGAGAATGCCTCTAGTAACTGTTCATTGGCCATTTCAAAGTCCATGTCCTGTTGGGAGGACAAGGATGGGCTTTCAGATGCCTCAGAATATGTTCTTCTTTTCTTAGGAGGAGGCAGAGCTGAGGGTTCACTCATATTTAACAATGAACTACTTCCTCGTAATCTCCTGGGTAACATTTTAGACAGTGGGGGAGAGGTTGAGATAGAATGTGACTCTGTGTTTGGCTCTATGACCTGGGATTGAAGCTGTGGTTCTACAACTTCATGGTCAGCCCTATCAACCACTGGGGGTCTTTCAACAGAAGTAGGAAGAGAGTGAGAATGAGGAATTACTACCTGTAATGGAAGAGCCTGGGTGGCTTGAACCACTGGAGGTTGAGGTTGCTGTTCATGGCCGGGAAGATTGAAAATAGGTAAGGGAATATAAGTGGCCATGAAAGCAGATACAAGTACTGAAACTTGCATGAATTTGAAGGTTGTGTCTTGGCGAGTGTAAATCTTTTTGCTAACTGGAGGGGGTTCGGTTAGTGCAGAGTTAGCAAAAAGGGCTTTGTGTTCAGGTGTGAGAAGATGATCTGCTATAAGCATGAGAAAACGAGCATAGTAACATGATACCCTACGATTTGTAGAATGATCACGTAAAGCAGAAGTTAGACGTCTCAAGAGAATGGGAAAAAGTAGTTTGCCAAAATTGATCCTTTGATTGAAAACAACCGCAAGACCAATATACTGCAGAGTGGAAGTGATGTTATGAAAATTGGATTTTGTGCAGTTGGCAAACACTTTGGAAAGTGTATCGAAGAAAATATCCCATTCAGACACCAAATTTGATTTTGAAAGTTTGGTTAAATTGATCACCCCCTGATAGTGAATAGCATTGAAAAAATTTGTGATATCATTTTCAGAGGGTAAATTACAGAAATTGTCTAGTGGAAAATTTAACGCACGATTGACGACTGTTTCATCAACTACATACTGTGTGTTTGCGACGGTGAATGAAAAAGATTTTGAATCATCGGCCACAGTAGAGGTTGTGCAAATTAGTCTAAGTAGATCGACGTTTAAAATCACATTTGATTTAATAGCAGAGCTAACAATCGAATGGTCATTTAAAAATCTAATCCATGGCTTAAATTTTTCAACATCACATTTTTCCGGATTAAAATAACCAACCTGATTATGCGCGACAATTTGGAAATTGAGAGCCATTTAAAATAATAATAAGACACACGCTTTCAGAATTTTAAGAATAATATTAAGAAAATTCGAATTAATTAAATTTATTTAATAATTCGAATTAAATTAATTATAATTGAAAAATTTAGATAGAAATGTATCTCGTTAAAATTCCTAACTCACAAACACAGTTTTGAAAGACCAAACGACACAAATCAGAAATTAAAATAAGAAATAAATATGCTCAAAATCAACAAACACAAATCGAAATAAAATAGATTTAACAAAAAAAATTCAACAGCACCTTTGTATGTATATACTTGTATGTATATACCACAAAGTGATGAATTAGTAAGCTGAGTAAAAACTCGAGCAAAGGAGAATACTTGTTATAGATTTGAAGATGTTTTTGATCAAAGAGAGAGAAGAGAGAGAATGAGGAAACTGTTCGAATTTTTGAAAGAAAAGAAAACTGTTGTGATGGTTAAAAAAAAACAACAAACGCCTTTATATAACAGCTGGTATGACAATCCTGGATTGTCATACCGATTGTCATACCAGGCAAAAGAAAGAAAATAACCGAAAAGAATAAGAATAAAACAAGTGATAATATATAACTGGTATGACAATCTGATAGTCATACCGATTGTCATACCAGTATAAAATAAAATAAAATATATAAAATAAAATATTCTGAGATATTTTAAATTAACAAGAAGGGAAAATAAAAATAGATAAGATAATATATATTACATAGAAATAAGCAAGAAATATGATAAAATGATAACATAAATTTGCAAATGAATTTTTCATTTATGAAAAATTCATTTGTAAATTCATTCAAGAACAGATCTCAGATATTAACTAAATTAATCACTAAAACTATTCAACATGCCCAATTTACCAACTAATCTGGTAAATGTGGATTCGTCAAGTGGTTTAGTGAAAATATCTGCTATTTGTTCTTCTGTTGGAACAAAAAATAGTTCAACAGTACCATTCATGACGTGCTCTCTAATAAAATGATACCTGATGTCAATGTGCTTTGTCCTCGAGTGCTGCACAGGGTTGTTGGTGATGGCTATTGCACTTGTGTTGTCACATAAAATAGGAATCTTGTTCAATACAGAGCCATAGTCTCGTAGTTGGTTCCTAATCCACAAGATCTGAGCACAGCAGCTTCCAGCAGCAATATATTCAGCCTCGGCCGTTGAGTTGGAAACTGTTTGCTGTTTCTTGCTGTACCAAGAGACTAGCCTGCTTCCTAGGAATTGACAACTTCCTGAGGTGCTTTTCCTATCAACAACACTTCCTGCATAATCTGAATCTGTATATCCGACAAGGTTAAAACCAGATTCTTTAGGGTACCAAATACCTAGATTTGGTGTTCCCTTAAGATATCTTAAGATTCGTTTAACAGCAACGAGATGAATATCTCTAGGATCCGCTTGGAACCTTGCACATAAACATGTAGCATACATAATATCTGGTCTACTTGCAGTAAGATAGAGTAACGAGCCAATCATACCTCTGTAGCTTGTGACATCTACCTTAATGGAGTTTTCACATGGTCCAAGCTTGACAGCTGTAGTTGATGGAGTCCTTGCTGATGCAGAATCCTCTAGATTGTACTTTTTGAGGAGTTCCTTGAGATACTTGGATTGACAAATAAATGTTCCATCTAACCTTTGATTTACTTGTAATCCAAGAAAGAACTTCAGCTCTCCCATCATGCTCATTTCAAACTTGCTGTGCATTAACTTAGCAAATCTCTTACAGAGATTATCATTAGTAGACCCAAATATTATATCATCCACATAGACTTGGACTAATATAGTATCCTTCTTATGTGTTTTAGAAAAGAGAGTTTTGTCTATGACACCTCTAATAAAGCTATTTTCAATAAGAAATTCAGAGAGAGTGTCATACCATTTTCTTGGAGACTGTTTTAGCCCATAGATAGCCTTGAAAAGAAAGAAGACAAAATCCAAATGATCTGGATCTTCAAAACCAGGAGGTTGCTCTACATATACCTCTTCATCCAGCTTTCCATTCAGAAAGGCGCTCTTGACATCCATTTGATAAACTTTAAAGTTTGAAAATGCTGCGAATGCCAGAAATATCCTGATGGCCTCAAGTCTAGCCACTGGAGCATAGGTTTCATCATAATCAATGCCTTCAGCTTGAGAATACCCTTTAGCTACCAGTCTTGCCTTGTTTCTTGTAACCACACCATCTTCATCTAGTTTATTCCTGAATACCCACCTAGTACCAACAGCTTTCTTGTGTACAGGCCTAGGTACCAGTTTCCAGACTTGTTGACTTTCAAACTGATTGAGTTCATCTTGCATAGCAATCACCCAATCTGGATCAGTCAGTGCTTCTTCAATTTTCTTAGGTTCCATCTCAGAAAGAAATCCTGAGAACAGACACTCATTTTGAGTAGCACGTCTAGTTCTGACTCCAATATCTGGATCACCAATAATCAACTCAAAAGGGTGAGCTTTATTCCAGACAGTCTGTCTTGGAAGATTTGATCTTGATGATTCGCCTTGAAATTCATTGTGATGTTGTGTCCTACTAGATGATCCTTCAACATCTCCCCCTGAGTTGTTGCCATGTTGACTTGAAGATTCTCCGTCAGTAGCAGTGGTATCTCCATTGTTGCCAAAGTTTCCATCACTATTACCTTGAGTATCATCAGGATTAACAGGTTCTTCACCAGCAACAACCTCAGGCTCTTGACCATGTTCTGATTCTGAATCTGACGTCTCATTAAACTTCAGTTTCTCAGAAGGATCTTCAGTTTGGATACTAGGGAGTTTAGTGTCATCAAATGTAACATTGACACTTTCAGTTACTTTGTGTTGATCAATGATATACACTCTATATGATCTTCTTCCATATCCAACAAAAATACCCTCATATGCCTTTGCCTCGAACTTACCACGACAATCATCTCCATCCTTGAGCACGAAGCATCTGGCACCAAATACATGAAAGTATTTGATAGAAGGTTTCTGTTCATTCAAAATCTCATAAGGAGTTTTCATGAAGTCTTTGTTGATTAGAGTTCGATTCTGAGTATAACATGCAATATTGACAGCTTCAGCCCAAAAGTACATTGGAAGACCTGATTCACTTAACATCGTTCTTGCAGCTTCAATCAATGTACGATTCTTCCTTTCTACCACTCCATTTTGCTGAGGGGTTCTAGGAGCTGAAAATTGTCTGGTAATCCCTTTGTCTGTACAGAATCCATTGAGAAGTGCATTCTTGAATTTTGTCCCATTATCTGACCTTATTGCTCTAACAGGGACGTTAGAATCTAACTCAATCATCTTGATATGATCAATCACAACTTGTGGTGTTTCATCCTTAGAGTGAAGAAATAAAACCCACGTATACTTGGAATAGTCATCAACTATCACAAGACAGTAACACTTCTTTGACATAGAAAGGATATTAACTGGACCAAATAAATCCATGTGCAATAATTGCAGAACACCAGTTATGGAAGATGTGTCAGTGCCTTTGTGACTTGCTTTCTTTGACTTTCCTTTCTGGCAAGCCTCACATAGTCCTTCTGGAGAGAATTCCAGCTGAGGCAGACCTCTTACCAATTCTATTTTGACAAGAGAATTCATTGTTTTGAAATTGAGATGAGAAAGTCTCTTGTGCCATAGCCAACTCTCATCTGACGATGCCTTTGCATAGAAACAATTGACTTCAAGATTGCTTCCAGAGTTCATGTCAGCTACGAACAGATTTCCTTTCCGGATTCCCATTAAGGAGGGTTTTTCACTTTTCTTGTGCAGAATCTGACACTTCAGCTTGTCGAATAAAACATTGTAGCCGTTATCACAGAACTGACTAATGCTAAGTAGATTGTGTTCAAGTCCTTGCACAACATATACATTTTCAATGATAACATTTCCAGCTTGCAAACAGCCATATCCCTCCGTTAAACCTTTGCTGTTATCTCCAAAGGTAACCACTGGGCCAGCTTTCTCAACCACATTTGATAGCAGGGCTCTATCTCCGGTCATATGTCTTGACGATCCGCTGTCAAGAATCCACACTACCGGTTGTACCTGTTTAATGCCCTGCAATACAAATGGATTAGAACTTCTTCGGAACCCAAGCTTGGCTGGGTCCGGCATACTTGTAAAATTGGCCTTTATCAGGCAAAACAACATTCTTAATTTCACTATTCTCAACGTTCTCAATGACTGAACATTTGACCTTTAAAACAGCCTTATCAAATTTCTGTTTAGGCTTAGGCACAAATATCTCCTTTCTAGCTTTAGGAGGACTAGCAGTCTTAGACCTATCATGCTTTCTATTATTCACATGCTGACGAGGAGTAGTCTTATCATTAGAAACATGCTTACCATTAAAATAAGCAAACAACAGATTAAAAGCACAAGACATACAATCAGGAACACCACATGCTTTATGAGAAGGATTAACAATAGGCAACTTATGCATGGTAGACATGGCATTTGTGTTATCCAACCCATGTGTGTCTGAGTTAGTCTCAGTTGCTTTCACAACCTTGACTGGAACTTTTGACACACTTGACTTGGAGACATCTTTCCCATTAGCATTATCTTCAGCACGGATTTCTTCTTGAATAATAAAAGAGGTCTCATCAAATGGTTCAGCAATTGATTCTTTATAGAGGGGTTCATCAACACCCTTAAGCACATGTGGTACTTCCCTGCCTTTAGCACATACATGAGGAGGGGAGTTTATGCCTAATTTTCCAATAGCAGCATTGTAATCATAACCTATTCCATGTGTTTGATTAACAGCTTGCTTATTGTAAAACTCTTTGGACTTCGAACAAGAATTAAAGTAAGCTTTAACCTTAGCCTCAAGACCGGTGATCTTGTCTTTGAGAATAGTTTCGAGTTGTCTATAACAATCAACTCTATTCTCTAGAAAAGATACTTGTTCTTTTAGTTTATCTTGATTAATGTGCACAAGTCTTAATTCATTGACCTCTTTCTCATGGTCTTTGATTTGTTGATTTAACAATTCATTATCACGACGAGCACAATCTAAGGAACCTCCTAGATGTTAAACTAATTCAGCATCAGTAAATTTTACCTCTTTTCTTGATGATGAGGTGCTTGCATTACTAGCCATGAGAGCAAGATTCCCAACTTCTTCATCTTCACTGTCAGTATCATCCCAGCTTCTTCCCTTTGCCAGGTACACCCTTTCAGATTTACTCTTTTGATTAGAATCGTAAGAGTTCCTAGCTTGTTTTGGCTTCCTGCATTCTGTGGCAAAGTGTCCCAACTCATTACAGTTGAAGCATCGAATGTTGCTTCGATCAACCATCCCTGTTTTATACCCACCACTGCTGGTGTTAGAGGATGAAGATCCACCTTTCTGGAATCTGTTGTAGTTGGACTTGTACTTGAACTTGGGATTCCTTTTGAATCTGACATTTGAGAATCTCTTGACAATCAGGGCCATTGACTCATCCTCCAATTGCTCCAGTTCTTCCAAGGAATAATAATCATCTCCTGATTGATTTGTAGTAGGAGAATCAAATTCTGCTACTATCACATTATCTTCAACCTTGGAAGACTGTACCATTCTTTCTGACTGTTGAGATTGTTGTTGATATTGTGGTTGTTGTTGTTGTTCATCAGCTACTAGAGCAGTAGACGTGCTGACCACTCTTCCTTTCCCGTAAACTTCCTTCTGCTGAATCTGCTCCAACTCATAAGTCTTTAACACACCATAGAGCCTTTCCAAAGAAATCTCACTCAGATCTCTTGCTTCTCTTATGGCAGTGATTCTATGTTCGAGATGAGTTGGCAGTGTTAAAAGGAACTTTTTGTTGACCTCCCTGATGGAATAGTATTTACCATTAATATTCAGGTTGTTGATCAATGCATTGTACCTCTCAAACACTTCAGTGATTCCTTCTCCTGGATTGGATTTAAAGTATTCATACTCAGAGGTTAGGATTTCTAGTTTGTTCTCCCTAACTTCCTCTGTGCCTTCATTAATAATCTCAATAGTTTCCCAGATATGTTTGGAATCTTTACAATTCATCACATGTCTATTCATCAGGGGATTAAGGGAATCTACTAAGATTAATTGAAGGCTAGCATCCAGGGAAGCTTCTTCTATTTCAGCAGGAGAGAAGTCCTCAGGATCCTTCACATAAGTTCTCGCTTTGGTGATCACCACATCATTTTCTATTACCTCTGGTTCCATAACCATAGGAATTTTTGGACCCTTCTTCAACACTTGCAAATATTTGGGATTAGCAACCTGTAAAAACAGTAGCATCTTCTTCTTCCACATAACATAATTTTCTTTATCGAAAAGTGGAATTTTAACGGTTCCAACTTTTTGTGTAGTCATTATGAATTTTTTGAGTGAATAAAAAATTCAAGAAGTGAAAGAAACACAAAAGTCTAGGATCTAGATTTGTACGTTAATCAGAAGGCTCTGATACCAATTGTTAGGTCCCAATTTGTTTGTAGAAGGGGGGGTTGAATGCAAACAATACCGTTTAATCGAATAAAAAGCGGAATAAAATTGTGAAACAAAATTCAAGTTAAATAAAACTTTTATTAAACTTGAAAGGTGTTACAACTACGGTATCGGTTACAAGGGATTAATCTCAAATCAATTATTACAAATCTAGAATAAATTCGACATGAACTTTTTCTATTTTTGTAATTAAAAGATCAAATGCTAAATGCGATTTGAGATTAAGTTCTAGGGATTTTAATCCGCTAGATTGATACACAAGAACAAGATAAGTATTTCTAGTTGATTGGATTTAACTTTACAATCTAGAAATTGATCTTGAAGTTGCTGATGAGATGTAATATTTTTCTGCTCCTTTTTCTTTTTGTTCTCGAGTATGTATTCTGTTTGATTGCCTCCTTTTTTTTTATGAACTGGTCTTCTGCTTCTTTTAAACAACACAGCCGAGTAGATTGAATTGGAATGACAATCCTTTAAGCTTGTGAGACTTTCGGTAGGACAATGTTTACAACTAGCAAGACAATTAAAAATGAGCTAGCAAGACTTTCGGTATGACTATAGATTGTCATACCGATTGTCATATTAGTTCAAATAAATTGTCTTGCTGAATTAATAACTGATTTTAATCTAAACAGAAATTCTAATAAGACAATTAAATGTATTGGCATGACTTTCGGTATGACTATCAATTGTCATACCGATTGTCATACTAGTTCAAATGAATTGTCTTGCTGAATTTAAGCAGATTTTAAACCAATTAAAATCTTGTAAATCCTTAATATTAATTCTAAATTAATTAATCAATTTAATTCAATTAATCAATAAATTAATCTTTGCAGATATAATTTATTTTCTTAATTAAATTATAAGACTTAATTAATTAATAGAGAATTAATACTAACCCTTAGCAGCATCCATTCTTCTGACAATCTTCTGAAAGTCACTGAGACTTATGAATCAATTCCGCCACTTCAATGCTGACACTCGATGTACTGTCTGGTTCATGAGTGACTAACTTTCGTGACGTTTCTTCATGTCTTGACTTTGATATTCTGATTGAATCCTTGTAATAAATGATACCCTGACGAGATCTCTGTCACTTGATTAAATCCACGATCTTGATTTATATCACTGAGGCATGATCAAATTCTTGAACTTCTTCCAGTGAATCTTCAAGTCTGCAGATGAACAATGTTTCTTTATTCTTTGACAGATGTTACTTTGTGAGATCTCTCTGATGATAGATCCACTATTTACTTATTACATTCTTATTTGAGTTGAGTTAAATACTCGAATAAACGAGTAGGCTATGACATATGCCTTTCACAGATCAAAAGTTATGGTTGTCTTACTAAAAGTGATTTACGCGACAAAAACTGCTACGAATTACGAAAATGAACCTAAGATATTTAGAGAAATGAAGCGACCATGATGTGAATAAGGACTTAAAGGAATAATAAGGGTAGTACAAGTTGAGAGGGTGCATAATAAGTAGTGCATGAATGCGAGTCGCCGTAAATTAGAACGGGACCTAACGAATTGTGTTTATGATTAATAGATTTCCGAGCGGAACCTAGAGCATCCTCCACCTCGAGAAACCCAGGCAAGTTTACGAACCCAACTCCATTTACTGTTGTGTTGTGAAAGGATTGTTTTATTATCATTGCATAGTACCATGTTTTCCATGATACGTAATTATTGAATTTTGCATGATATAGCAATGTTGTACGATAAGTATATATCGTGAAATGTTTAATTCCGCTTTAAGTGTGACGTATGATTATAAGACCGAGAGTCGGTCGGGATTTTAAGATGAAAACCCCGAAATCATTCCGGTGATATTATAGGACGATTAGAAGTCCATAATAGTATGTTTTAAAGGGGCTCAACGTCCACTTACGAAACATTAAAATACCTCGAACTTTTATTAAAACGATTTCCCAATGATCATATTCCCTCAAATATATTTTATTGTTCGAATAATAAATGTTATATACCTTTTCCTTATTAGGGGAGAAGTATACTCCAATTATTATTTATTTCAAACCCGATTAAATGTAAATTCGGGAAAATTATGTGAACATTATGTGTTAAACAAATTAACATTATGTGTTTTATAAATTTAGAGTAATTATTGCCATGATATTAAATGTTATAGCTGTTATGTGTGTTTCCGTGCGGGCCAGAAAATTTTTCGATTGATTAATATACGTTTAAACTGCATTTATATGAATCGATATGCAATTTGAACTCGTATTTATTTGCATATTTATTAAGGTACTCGTTTTATTTCATTTTACGCGTGTTTCAATGCATTTTATGTATTATCGGGTTTTTCTGGTAATTTAGGGATCGTTTCTGTTTTTCAAAAATCAACGGACCGGGACCCCACCGGGACGTCAAACCCCACAAAATTCGTGTCTTCATTTTTATAAAATTATTCGTATTTCAAATACCATTTATATTTGTATTTTTGAATTATTCGCAATTTTTGGGAAATTTTAACATTAATTTTGTATTTTATCATTTTTAAAATTATTCCCCGTAATTATTATTTTGGGGTGTAATTATTATAATTAGGGGATAAAAACACCCTTAATTTATTCTGGGATATAATTTTTGTAAAAATATAAATACCAGCAAAATATTTATTTTATTCATTTTTTTTATAAAATTTTAGAAATTCTTGAATAAAATTTGGGGGTGAAATCTTGTTCTTCAACTTCAACCCTTGTTTTTGATCGATTTAGCAAGCCAAATCAGATGCTCTGATAGTCAAAATCATCCCCGTGATAAGATCTTTCCATTGATACCAGAATCGTGACCTGAGATTGATTGGTGGTAAAAATCGTTTTTTTGTTCTTGTTCTTGAAATCGGCTTTTGATTTCTATGGTGTTTTGATTGTTTTCAAGATTATAATTAGCTTTAGGATGATTTCCTTGATCGATTCATATGAGTATTCGAGTTGTTTGAGTTCGGGATTAGCCCAATACAGTTTTCATTTTTGCTTCGTTTTTGTATAAGTTTGATTCGACTTTATGGCTTAATCCTGATTGTTCTGTTGATTGTGATGTGATGAGGAGTTTCTAAATGAAATAAGCTTTATTTTGGTATAAAATCCGCCGAGTTTCGTTCAGTATCCGGGGTAATCGGGTTTTCCGATTTCTTCACCGGTTTTTGGAGATGTTTTGTCGGATTCTGTGTTCCAGAAGTTGAATGATATTTTAGATGATGAGTTTGTGGTTCTTGGAACGTTTTGAATTGATTGGGTGTTAGAAACCGATCAAAACGAATCGATTCAGGAGCTTTTGGGCTCACCGGAGTTTGGCCGGACGTCGGCCGGATTCTGGAAAAAACTAGTTTTCGGCGACGTGTTCGTCAACTCCGGCGGTCCTTCCGGCCATGCCCTACCGCCTTTGATTCGTTTTCCGCCTGCTCCTTTTCTGGTTTTCTGTTTTAAATTTAAATCAAAATTCATTTTTCTGTTTTAAAAATCATTTATTTTAATTTCAAAAATCAATTACTTAATATTTATAATTCTAAAAATTATTTTCTTAATTATTTTAAATTCCTAAAATTATTTTCTTTAATTATTTTCAAAAATACAATTTAATTTAATTATTAATAATTCCTTTTAGTTAATTATTTATGAATTTAATTAATTGATTAAAAATCAATTAATCAATTAATTTTATTTATAAATAGTTAAATAAATGTAAATTATTTATAATTAATTCAAATAATTTCTAAAAAATTATTTTTAGGTTTTTAAAAATTATATTTTGGTATTTAAAAATCAATTAATATTATTATTAATTGATTTATTCTCATATATTTCTTATTTTATTCATAATAATTAAACCATTCGTCCGTTTAATACGAAACGAACGCGTATAGACTCTGAAAAATATTGCGCTTTCAATAAAAATACTTTTGAGACCTAATTTCTTTTGTATTGCAATGTCATTTGATTTGTGTATCAGTTTGAGTCGGTATTTGACCGATAAATGCTAATATTGACATGATTTTAATTCTGAACGCCCTAGGACGTATCTTTTAACGATTTGACTTATGTATTACATAAATTATGTGATTACGTGTTATACGAATACCATGATTACGTGTTACGTGATATGCATGCTATATATTTATAGTTTTAAAATGCCATGCTAGTTATAAACGATCGGGTAGATGTCAAGACGTATAGTTACTCGATTGAGTTTGCTTCTGTCAATTAAGATAGTTCTTTTGTTTATAGAATCGAGTAGTAAGGAGTGTGGTCAAGTGCTAGACGGAGTTGATAGTCAGCAGTTATAAGCCAGAGTTTTAGTGAAAAGTTAGTGAGCATACCAGGCCAGTATTCTCCCCTATTCTAAATTCAGAATAGCTTATTGTTTTGCATATTCAAAATATAAGAACTGTTTATAAATACTCTGATAGCGCATTGAATATCCATACTCCTATATTTATTGACATTCTCTTATTCTAGCAATCATTCTGCTAAAACCAATCTTTTGATTCGATAGATAGTGAATAACTATACTATCCAGATATACTCTATACAGTGGAACTTTGAATTGAGATTAGCGAATAACTAATTGTTCTGGTTATTTCGCCATCAGTTGTTGAGATAACTCCGGACCATGTGACATGGGGAGTTGAATAGATAAGGATGTCATTGATCCGACTCCTTTAATCAAAATTGATTTTGTGAATTGGTTATTGGTTAGCGTAAGAGGCCGAGGCACCGGTCCAGCGCGAGTTATTATACGAAAGTTTAATATCTTGATAGGCGAATATATGCCTTCTTCATGGATATCCAATAGGTACGGTATGGTTGTAGGATATCGATACATATATTTACGGTATGGCTGCGGGATACCGGTGCTGTTTCGTGACTGATCATCAGGAACAGCATAGTGCATAATTGTGTTTGATTAAAATGTCCCTCAAACTTTAAAGTTTATATCAGCTTGAACTTTTACTCAGATATTGTTATTGTTGTTCACTTACAAACTTTATATTACTTGCTGAGCATTCCTTCGCTCATACTTGTTTATTAATCTAATCTTTCAGCTAAATCGGAGCAGGCTTGAGTTCCAGGTTTGATTAGAGGTCAAATGCTTGTAAATAGTTTGGTGTGTTTTCCAGGTAGATAGTTTGGGACGCTTGAATAGTATAAAGGTTTGTAATAAAATTTGAATAAGTTGTAAAACTAATTAGACTTATGGTTTGTAATAACAGTTGGTTTGTGTTAGTGCATGTTCCATACTATAACCTGTGATCGATCCAGTGCATACAAGGGGTTATATTTATTATATTATTCTGCTGTGATTATTTTATTATAATTTAGTGGCAAGTGACCCCCAAATCTAGACCCCGGGTTTGGAGGGCGTCACAGGTTAGTATTAGAGCTACAGGTTATGGTCACTGAAATAGGCTTAGGATTGTCATAGATGAGTCATAGGAAGATCACATAAAATAAGCGCGTGTAGGTTAGCTATTATAGGATTAAATTTAGGTTATTGAGCTGGGTTATAGTTAAGTTGTTTAGGTTTCCTGTTTTGTGTTTAGCCTTAGGCCTTTGTGTTATAGCCCTGCTATTTTGTTGGTTTTGAGAATGGTAAGAAAGGTTGGAAGTTTGTTTTGCAACCCTATCCATTGTTTGTTGGTTTATTTGAGATTTTGCGTAAGGGTTTAAAAGGTTTGGATAATTCTGAGTAAATTTTCTCTGTGTTGTTATTCTCAAGATAATAAGCAGGATTATGTGATAATCATGTCGCTTGTGTTAATATGGTAGCAAGTTTATGATATTTTGAGAAGAGATAATGTTTGAGAATCTTGATATGCTAATGAATTGCTACATATTTGACACAATGCTTGACAAATTATTATTAATGTTTCTTGTTTCTTACCAGAATAATGGCACTAAAGAGAAGGAATAATTCGGTAGAGGATCGTACCGAGATTCATACGGATCCAGCGATTGTCCAGATGTTAGGACTGATGCAGCAACAGATGTTACATCTTACGCAGCATCAACAACAACAACAACAACAGTAGCAACAAGCAACAACACCACCTGCAGTGACTTTTAAGCAGTTTCAAGCTGTGAAGCCACCTGAATTCAAGGGAAGTGCTGATCACGTGGAAGCTAATGCATGGCTCAAGGATATGGAAAAGGCTTTTGAATTAGTCGGAGCAGGAATTGAACAGAAGACCAAGTTTGCAAGCTACTTTATGAAGGGTGAGGCGAATGATAAGTGGCATTTTATACCACTTAGAACGTCTTAAAATGGCTTAAATTGGTGTCTTGAAATCAAGTATTTTGTGTATTTGATGCGTTTTTCTAGTGTTTATGCATTTCAGGGTATTAGTTGCATTTCGGAGGAGGAATCATCAAGAATAAGCCTTGGCATGTGTTCACCATTGCGAGAGGAAAAGAACGGGCAAATTACGGCGAAGAAACGGAGCAAACTGGGAATTTTTCCAGTAGGGTCCTGCGCACCCGCGCTGCAATGCTGAGCGGCCGCGCAGCAGCCTTGCGCGCCCGCGTAGAAATGCTGAGCGGCCGCGCAGGGTCGGGGAAAAAGATATATTATTTCAGACTTCTACTTCTGTTTGGCTTCCAACTTCTATGTAATCTGAGTTTTATGGGACTGTTATATAAGTAGATTTGAGACGTTTTTCATAGAGAATTAAGAGGAGATTATGTTTTAGATTGTGTTTTGCAAGAAGCGAAGGAGATAAGGAAGAAGACCGATTTAGCACACAACAACGAAGAGGAAGCATATATTCTTGTGATTCTTGTTTCGTTGTAACGTTGGATGCTAATTTTCTTGCTTTGACTTATTTACTCTTGTGACGTACTCTGTTTTAATATAATCAGTTTAGTTATTATTTTCTTGTGTTTGTTATCATGATTTCATATGAACCCATGATGGCGATAAGTTCTATTATGGGCTAATCGTGATCATGGGGTTGCAACGGATTTATTATGAAATTCTTTAGTTAATTGTTTAATACTTTAGTATGTGATGATTGCATGATATCTAGTATTGGTTGTGCGTATTCGTCTTATGTGCGTCGCGAACATATAAGATAGGGTGTTAATCTCTTGTGAAGCGACGGTGGATCTTGAGATTTAGAACTTGCCATGCTAGCATAGGTTCATGTACGTTGTGCTTGATTAGTGGGTAACTCTAACAGTTTTATTTGCCCTATGTAATCAAAAGGAATAACTTGTGCTTAAATCGTTGTGTTGTCAATTTCTGTAGACATATAGGAACTCAACATAATTGATGACCATTCAACTTCTATCTTAATTGTGGATGCTTGGTAGAATGGTATTAGTACAATGAAAGTTGGCTTTTATCAGTTTCGTGTTATTCGATTAATATCATCACTGTCACATGCTAAAGGTAATAACAATGGCTATAGAAGGAAGTAATAATGAAGTTGTGATCTCATGAGTGTTTTATAATTGATAAATTGAAGTGTTAGTTGAGTGGTTAATTAAGTAGTTAATTATAGTTAATATTTAATCAACAATTTTAAGTGTTATTATCTTAACATTGAGAAGTAATCATACATTGGTGAGTGAGTTAAATTAGACAATAACTTAGTCTGAGTCTCTGAGGGAACGAACTAGAAAGTATTCTATATTACTTGCGAACGCGTATACTTGCGTGAATATTAGTGCGTGATTTCGCCCTAACAAGTTTTTGGCACCGCTGCCGGGGACTCGGCGTATTTGTTTAGTTTATGTACTTACCATCATTGGTCATTAGGACTCAGTGATTAGGACGTAGTAGTTAATTACTCTTTTCGGTCGTGTTTCAGGTACTTTAGCAAACGTTTATGCAAACTCGTTCTCGTGCTCGCAAGAGGACCTTAGATACAGCTGAGGAGAAAGACGAAGTTCTTGATACTCCGGAGAAGTTAGATTTTGAGGATTCGGATTCAGGAACTGAGCAGAAAGAACCAGTAAACATGGGAGATCGTATTGAACAAGCTGATCCAGCTCTTATGGATTTTTCTCGGCCTAAAATTGATGACATTCAGTCAAGCATCCTTCATCCGGCTATTCAAGCTAACACCTTTGAAATCAAGCCGGGCACTATTCAGATGGTGCAGAATTCTGTTTCTTTTGGAGGAGCGGCAACTGAAGACCCCAACATGCACATAAGGAATTTTGTCGAGATCTGCAGCACTTTTAAGTATAATGGCGTGACTGATGAGGCTATCAAGTTGAGGCTTTTCCCATTCTCACTGAGGGATAAAGCTAAAGACTGGTTACATTCTGAACCAGCTGGGTCCATCACTACGTGGCAAGATCTTGCGCAAAAGTTTCTGGTGAAGTTTTATCCAATGGCAAAGACTGCTGCTATGAGGAGTGCTCTTACTCAGTTTGCGCAGCAACCTACAGAATCTATGTGCGAGGCTTGGGAACGCTACAAGGAAATGTTGAGAAAATGTCCACATCATGGAATGCCGGATTGGATGGTAATCACTGGTTTTTATAATGGTTTGGGGGCCCAATCTCGACCCATGCTCGATGCAGCAGCTGGAGGCGCTTTATGGGCTAAAAGCTATACTGAGGCGTATAATCTTATCGAGACGATGGCTGCAAATGAGCACCAAAACCCAACTCAGAGGATGACATCAGGCAAGGTAGCAGGTATTCTGGAAGTTGATGCAGCCACCGCTATTGCAGCCCAGCTCCAAGCGCTATCAATGAAGGTTGATTCTTTGGCTACGTATGGAGTTAATCAATTAGCTATGGTTTGTGAGCTTTGTGCAGGTTCTCATGCTACGGATCAGTGTTCTCTTGTCAATGAATCTGTTCAGTATGTGAATAATTATCAGCGACAACAGCAGCCTGTGCCAGCGACCTATCATCCTAACAACAGAAATCATCCAAATTTCAGCTGGGGAAATAATCAGAATGCTATTCACCCACCATATCAGCAAGGAGTGAGTAAACAGTTTAACCCACCTGGATTCCAGCAACCACAGTAGTATGCTACAAGGCAATCATATCCTCAACAGGGAAGTGCAGCTGCACCTACTAGTGCTGATTTTGAGGAACTTAAGCTGTTGTGCAAGAGTCAGGCGGTTTCTATCAAGACCTTGGAAAATCAAATCGGTCAATTAGCCAATGCAGTGCTCAATCATCAACCTGGCACTCTTCCCAGTGACACGGAAGTACCAGGCAGGAAGGAAGCCAAAGAGCAAGTCAAGGCTATTACCTTAAGGTCTGGAAAAGTAGCTGATGCTGAAAAGGCAAAAGAAGTCGAAGCTGAAGTTAGAGATGAAGAATCTAAGCAAAAGGAGAAAGCGGCGGAACCAAGGAAGACTACTGTTGAACACACTCTGCCTGAGGCTAATACAGGGGAGAAACAGCTCTATCCTCCACCACCTTTTCCTAAGAGATTGTAGCAACAAAAGCTGGATAGACAGTTCGGGAAGTTTCTTGAGGTGTTCAAGAAACTTCACATCAATATACCTTTCGCTGAGGCTCTGGAACAAATGCCTAGTTATGCGAAGTTTATGAAGACTATTCTTTCAAGGAAGGTGAAACTGGATGACCTTGAAACCGTTGCTCTCACGGAAGAATGCAGCGCTGTTCTGCAGCAAAAGTTACCACCAAAACTGAAAGATCCAGGAAGCTTCACCATTCCTTGCACCATTGGCAATCTAACTTTTGACAAGTGCCTTTGTGATTTGGGAGCAAGCATTAATCTGATGCCCTTGTCGATCTTTAAAAAGCTGGATCTGCCTGATCCAAAACCCACATACATGTCGCTACAATTGGCGGACCGTTCCATTACTTACCCAAGGGGCATAGTTGAGGATGTGCTCGTCAAGGTGGATAAGCTCTTCTTTCCTGCAGATTTTGTTATTCTGGATTTTGAGGAAGATAAGAAGATTCCCATAATCTTGGGGAGGCCTTTCTTGGCTACTGGTCGTACCTTGATAGATGTGCAAAAAGGGGAACTTACTATGCGGGTCCAAGATCAGGATGTGACCTTCAACGTATTCAAGGCAATGAAATTCCCTACAGAAGATGAGGAGTGTTTACAAGTGGATGTGATTGATTCCGCAGTTACTTCGGAACTCGATCACATGCTAATGTCTGATGCATTGGAAAAGGCCTTAGTGGGGGATTTTGACAGCGATGATGAAGATAGCAACGAGCAATTACAATATCTGAACGCTTCTCCATGGAAGCGAAAGCTCGACATACCATTTGAATCTCTTGGTACTTCTGACCTTAAGAATGCTGAAGGGAAGCTCAAACAATCAATAGAGGAAGCACCTACCTTGGAGCTCAAACCATTACCTGAACACTTGAGGTATGCTTTTTTAGGTGATTCATATACGTTACCTGTTATTATTTCAGCTGACCTTTCAGGTAGTGAGGAAGACAAGCTCTTAAGGATTTTGAGAGAATTCAAATCGGCTATAGGATGGACCATAGCAGACATCAAGGGGATAAGTCCTTCATATTGTATGCATAAAATTCTGTTAGAGGAAGGTAGTAAGCCAACTGTGGAACAGCAACGAAGACTGAATCCCATCATGAAGGAGGTGGTGAAGAAAGAAATTTTGAAATGGCTAGATGCAGGCATCATTTATCCTATTTCTGATAGCTCGTGGGTGAGCCCCGTGCAATGTGTACCTAAGAAAGGAGGTATCACTGTGGTCGCAAATGAAAAGAATGAGCTCATCCCTACTCGAACAGTTACAGGATGGAGAGTATGCATGGATTATAGAAAATTGAACAAAGCCACAAGGAAGGATCACTTCCCTCTCCCATTCATTGATCAAATGCTTGACAGATTGGCAGGACATGAGTACTTTTGTCTTCTGGATGGGTATTCCGGGTATAATCAGATTTGTATTGCACCAGAGGATCAGGAAAAGACTACCTTCACTTGTCCATTTGGCACATTTGCTTTTCGTAGAGTTTCGTTTGGGTTATGTGGCGCCCCGGCCACCTTTCAGAGATGTATGATGGCTATATTCTCTGACATGATTGGAAATAACGTCGAAGTGTTCATGGATGACTTCTCCGTCTTTGGACACTCATATGATGAATGTTTGAATAATCTGCGCGCCGTACTCAAAAGATGCGTGGAAACTAATTTGGTGCTTAATTGGGAGAAATGTCATTTATGGTGCGTGAAGGCATTATCCTTGGGCATAAGGTCTCTAGCAAAGGTCTGGAGGTGGACAAGGCCAAGGTGGGAGTCATTGAAAATCTTCCCCCACCTAATTCGGTGAAAGGAATCCGTAGTTTTCTCGGTCATGCGGGTTTTTATCGGCGATTCATCAAGGACTTTTCAAAGATATCTAAGCCGTTATGCAATTTACTTGAGAAAGATGTGCCTCTCAAATTTGATGATGAATGTTTGGCAGCATTCGAGACTCTCAAGGAGAGTTTGATCACGGCACCAGTTATTACAGCACCAGATTGGACAGAAGCATTTGAGATGATGTGTGATGCGAGTGACTATGCGGTAGGTGCAGTTCTGGGACAGCGCAAGAAAAATCTCTTCCATGTGGTCTACTATGCGAGTAAAACTTTAAATGGGGCCCAATTGAACTACACCACTACTGAAAAGGAGCTTTTGGCTATAGTCTTTGGCTTTGAGAAATTTCGATCTTATCTGCTTGGTACGAAAGTAACAGTATTCACTGATCATGCAGCTATTCGCTATCTGGTTTCTAAGAAGGATTCGAAGCCGAGACTCATTCGTTGGGTGCTTTTACTTCAGGAATTTGAGTTAGAGATCAAAGATAGAAAAGGTACCGAGAATCAAGTAGCTGACCATCTCTCTAGGTTGGAGAATCCCGATTCTACTTCACAAGATAGGACGTTAATCAATGAATCTTTTCCGGATGAGCAGTTGTTTGCAATTCAGGAGGAAGAACCATGGTTTGCAGATATTGTAAACTATCTTGTCAGCAATATAATGCCTCCTAATTTGACAACCGCGCAAAAAAAGAAGTTTCTGTATGGGGTGAAGTGGTATATGTGGGATGAACCATATTTGTTTAGACAGGGAGCTGACCAGATCATCAGGAGATGTATCCCGTTCTGTGAGACGGAGGGGATATTACGAGACTGCCATTCCACGGTTTATGGTGGACACTATGGAGGTGAGAAGACGGCAGCTCGTATTCTGCAAGCAGGTTTTTTTCTGGCCCACCTTGTTCAAGGATGCTCATCAGTTTGTTTTAAGGTGTGATCGTTGCCAAAGAGTGGGAAATTTGTCAAGGAAGGATGAGATGCCATTAAATGTGATGCTTGAAGTCGAGGTCTTTGATGTATGGGGAATCGATTTTATGGGGCCTTTTATCTCGTCTTGCAATAATCAGTACATCTTACTGGCAGTCGATTATGTCTCAAAATGGGTGGAAGTTAAAGCTTTACCGACAAATGATGTAAAGGTAGTACTAAATTTTCTTCATAAGCAAATTTTCACAAGGTTTGGAACGCCTCGGGTAATCATAAGTGATGAAGGATCGCATTTTTGCAACCGTAAGTTCACTTCTATGATGCAGCGTTATAATGTGAATCATCGAGTAGCTACTGCCTATCATCCGCAAACAAATGGTCAAGCGGAAGTGTCTAACAGAGAGATAAAGCGCATTCTAGAAAAGGTTGTTTGTCCGTCAAGGAAGGATTGGTCTTTAAAGCTCGATGAAGCTGTTTGGGCTTACAGAACAGCATACAAAACTCCACTTGGGATGTCACCGTTTCAGTTGGTGTACGGTAAGGGATGTCATCTACCGGCGGAGCTTGAGCATAAGGCCTACTGGGCATTGAAGAAATTGAACCTGGATTTAGATGCAGCTGGTAAGAAAAGAATGCTTCAGCTTAATGAACTTGATGAATTTCGACTTCAAGCGTACGAGAATAACAAAATGTATAAGGAAAAGGTGAAGAGGTGGCACGATAGGAAGCTACATCCTAAGTTATTTGTGCCAGGGCAACAAGTTCTGTTATTCAACTCTCGGCTCCGACTTTTTCCTGGGAAGTTGAAATCAAGGTGGTCTGGACCTTTTATTGTCAAAACTGTGTTTCCACACGGAGCGGTGGAAATTTTTGAGAATGATTCGGACCAAGCATTCAAGGTTAACGGTCAGCGGTTGAA